>NC_082638.1:22480000-22485000 GCF_002263795.3 Bos taurus
CACACACACACACACACACACACACACAGCAGTTTCACAGTCGCCAGGGCACAGGGCTGAGAACACATACATACACACATACACACACAAACTGCTTGCACAGTCGTCAGGGCTCAGGGCTGTGAATGGCACACACAAACACTGACACACACACACACACACAAACAAACCATTGCACAATCACCAGGGCACAGGGCTGAGAATTCAAACTAACACACACACACACAAACCTGATGCACAGTCGCCAGGGCACAGGGCTGAGAACAGCACACACACACACACACACATACACAGAAAAACCGCTTGCACAGTCGCTAGGGCACAGGGCTGAGAACGGCGCACACACACACACACACACACACAAATAAAGACACACAATCCGGTTTCACAGTCGCCAGAGCACAGGGCTGAGAACAGCACACATACACACACACAGACACAAACTGGTTGTGCAGTCATCAGTACACATTGCTGAGAACGGCACACACACACACACTAACACACATACACCTAAATCTGTTGCACATTCGCCAGGGCACAGGACCGTGAACAGCAGACACAGAAACACACACACACAAACAGGTTGCACAGTAGCTAGGTCACAGGGCTTAGAACAGAACACACACACACACAAACCAATTTCCCAGTCACCAGAGCACGGGGCAGAGAACAGCACACACACACACACACACACACACATACACATAAACCTGTTGCACAGTAGCCAAGGCACAGGGCAAAGAACAGCTCAAACACACACACACACACACAAACCGGTTTCACAGTCACCAGGCACAGGGCTGAGAACAGCACACACACACACACACACACAAACACACACACACACACATAAACAAGTTGCAGTATCGCCAGGGTACAGGGCTGAGAACTGAACACACACACAGACACAAACCGGTTTTACAGTCGCCAGAGCACAAGCCTGAGAACAACACAGACACACACACGCACACACACAAATTAGTTGCACAGTTGCCAGGGCATAGGGCTGAGTATGGCACACACACACACACACACACACGCACACACATAAACCGGTTTCACAGTCTCCAGGGCACAGGGCTGAGAACAGCACATACCCAAACACAAACATACACACACAAACTGCTTGAACAGTTGCCAGGGGAAAGGGCTGAGAACAGCACACACACACACACACACACACACACAAAACCAACTGCACATTGCCAGGGCTCGGGTCTGAGAATAGCACACACACACACACATATATATGCACACAAACACACAAAAAATGGCTGCACAGTCTCCAGGACACAGGGCTGTGAATTCACACACACACCCAAACAAACCTGTTGCACAGTTGCCAGGGCAGAGCGCTGAGTATGGCACACACTCACACACACAGACAAACCGGTTGAACCGTTACCAGAGCACAGGGCTGAGAACAGCACACACATACACACACACCGGTTGCACAGTCACCAGGCACATTGCTAAGAACGGCACACAGTCACACACAAACACACACACAAACCGGTTGCACTGTCACCAGGGCACAGGGCAGAGAACAGCACACACACACAAAAACACAGAAAGACACACATACAAAAAAACGGGTTGCACAGTCGCCAGGGCACACGGCTGAGAATAGCACACACACACACACACACACACGTACACACTAAAGGGTTGCAAATTTGCCAGGGCACAGGTCTGAGAATGGCACACACACACACACACACACACACATGCACACACACTTACAGGTTGCAGAGACTCCAGGACACAGTGCTGATAATTCACACACACACACACACACACACACAAAGCGGCTGCACAGTCGCCAAGGCAAAGGCCTCAAAACAGCTCTAACACACACACACACATATACATAAATCGATATCACAGTCACCAGAGCACAAGCCTGAGCCCAGCACACACACACACGCACACACACAAACTAGTTTCACAGTCGCCAGGGCACAGGGCTGAAAACAGCACACACACACGCAGACAAACTGGTTGCACAGTCGCCAGAGCACAGGGCTGAGAAGAGCACACACACACACACACACACACACACACACACACACACACACACCAGTATCACAGTCGCCAGGGCACAGGGCTGAGAACAGCACACACACACACACACACACACACACACAAAGGGTTGCATAGTTGTCAGCACATAGGTCTGAGTATGTCACAGAGAGACATACGCACACACACACAAACCGGTTGCACAGTCTCCAGGGCACAGGGCTGAGAATTCAAACTTACACACGTACACACACACACAAACCTGTTGCACAGTTGCCAGCCCACAGGGTTGAGAACAGCACACACTCACACACACAGACAAACGGGTTGCACAGTGGCCAGGGCACAGGGCTGAAATCAGCACACAAACACACACACACAAACACCGGTTACACTGTCACTAAGGCACAGGACTGAAAACAGCACCAACACACACACACATATACACACACACATACACACACAACCTCTTGCAAAGTCGTCAGTGCCCAGGGCTGAGAACGGAACACACACACACACACACACACACACACACACACACACATAAACCAGTTTCACAGTCGCCAGGGCACAGTGCTGAGAACAGCACATACACACACACACACATACGAACACAAACTGCTTGCATAATTGCCAAGGCAAAGGGCTGAGAATGGCACACACAAACACACACACACACAAATGAACAAACCATTGCACAGTCGCCAGGGCACAGGGCTGAAAATGGCACACACACACACTCACAAACCGGTTGCACTGTCACAATGCCACGGGTCTGAGAACAGCACACACACACACACACACACACTCACACACACACATAAACATACATATAAACTTGTTGCACAGTTGCCAGGGCACAGGGCTGAGAACAGCTGTAACACACACACACACATGCACACAAACTGGTTGTACAGTTGCCAGGGTACACGGCTGAGACCAGCACACAGACATACACAAAACACACATGAACAAACCGGTTGCACAGTCGCCAGGGCACAGGGCTGAAAAGAGCACACACTTACACACACTCACACACACAAATGGTTACACATAGCCAGGACACAGAGATGAGAATCGCGTGCACACACACACACACAAACCAGTTGCACAGTCGGAAGGGCACATGGCTGAAATCAGCACACACACAGACACACACACACACACCGGTTCCTCAGTTGACAGGACACAAGGCTCAGGATGGCACACACACCTCTACACACATATACACAAACTGGTTGAACAATCGCCAGGGCAAAGGGTTGAGAACAGCACACACACACACACACACACACACACACAGGCGTGCAGATACTGGTTGCACAATCACCAGGGCACAGGGCTGAGTACAGCACTAACACACACACGCACACACACACAAACCTGTTGCACAGTTGCCAGGGCAGAGTGCTGAGAACGGCACACACACACACACCAGTTACACTGTCACTAAGGCACAGGGCTAAAAACAGCACAAACACACACACACACATACACTCACATACATACACACACAAACCACTTGCACAGTCGCCCGGGCATATGGCTGAGAATGGCACACACACACACACACACACACACACACACACAGACACACACCAATTTCACTGTCACCCGGGCACATGGCTGAGAAGAACACATACATAGACACATACACACACAAACTGCTTGCACAGTCGTCAGGGCTCAGGGCTGTGAATGGCACACACAAACACTGACACACACACACGAACAAACCATTGCACAGTCACCAGGGCACAGGGCTGAGAATTCAAACTTACACACACACACACAAACCTGATGCACAGTCGCCAGGGCACAGGACTGCGAACAGCACACACACACACAGATACACAGAAAAACCGCTTGCACAGTCGCTAGGGCACAGGGCTCAGAACAGCACACACACACACACACACACACACACACGCACGCACACATAAACCGGTTGCAGAATCGCCAGGGTACAGGGCTGAGAACTGAACACACACAGAGACACAAACCGGTTTTACAGTCGCCAGAGCACAAGCCTGAGAACAACACAGACACACACACGCACACACACAAATTAGTTGCACAATTGCCAGGGCACAGGGCTGAGTATGGCACACACACACACACCCCACCACACACACGCACACACACAAACCGGTTTCACAGTCTCCAGGGCACAGGGCTGAGAATTCAAACTTACACACATACACACATACACAAACCTGTTGCACAGTTGCCAGGCCACAGGGTTGAGAAGAGCACACACTCACACTCACAGACAAACAGGCTGCACAGTGGCCAGGGCACAGGGCTGAAATCAGCACACAATCACACACACACAAACAGCGGTTACACTGTCACTAACGCACAGGACTGAAAATAGCACCAACAAACACAAAGACATATACACTCACACACATACACACACAAACCTTTTGCACAGTCGCCAGTGCCCAGGGCTGAGAACCGAACACACACACACACACACACACACATGAACCAGTTTCACAGTCGCCAGGGCACAGTGCTGAGAACAGCACATACACACACACACACATACACACACAAACTGCTTGCATAATTGTCAGGGCAAAGGGCTGAGAATGGCACACACAAACACACACACACACACATATGAACAAATCATTGCACGGTCGCCAGGGCACAGGGCTGAAAATGGCACACACACACACTCACAAACCAGTTGCACTGTCACCAGGCCACGGGTCTGAGAACAGCACACACACAGACAGACACACAGACACACAAAAACGGCTTGCAGAGTCACCACGGCACAGGGTTGAGAACGGCATACACGCACTCACACACACACACAAACATACATATAAACTTGTAGCACAGTTGCCAGGGCACAGGGCTCAGAACAGCTGTAACACACTCACACATACACACAAACTGGTTGTACAGTCGCCAGGGTACACGGCTGAGAACAGCACACAGACACACACAAAAACACACATGAA
>NC_082638.1:22490000-22492500 GCF_002263795.3 Bos taurus
CACACACACACACACACACACACACACAGACACACACCAATTTCACTGTCACCCGGGCACATGGCTGAGAAGAACACATACATAGACACATACACACACAAACTGCTTGCACAGTCGTCAGGGCTCAGGGCTGTGAATGGCACACACAAACACTGACACACACACACGAACAAACCATTGCACAGTCACCAGGGCACAGGGCTGAGAATTCAAACTTACACACACACACACAAACCTGATGCACAGTCGCCAGGGCACAGGACTGCGAACAGCACACACACACACAGATACACAGAAAAACCGCTTGCACAGTCGCTAGGGCACAGGGCTCAGAACAGCACACACACACACACACACACACACACGCACGCACACATAAACCGGTTGCAGAATCGCCAGGGTACAGGGCTGAGAACTGAACACACACAGAGACACAAACCGGTTTTACAGTCGCCAGAGCACAAGCCTGAGAACAACACAGACACACACACGCACACACACAAATTAGTTGCACAATTGCCAGGGCACAGGGCTGAGTATGGCACACACACACACACCCCACCACACACACGCACACACACAAACCGGTTTCACAGTCTCCAGGGCACAGGGCTGAGAATTCAAACTTACACACATACACACATACACAAACCTGTTGCACAGTTGCCAGGCCACAGGGTTGAGAAGAGCACACACTCACACTCACAGACAAACAGGCTGCACAGTGGCCAGGGCACAGGGCTGAAATCAGCACACAATCACACACACACAAACAGCGGTTACACTGTCACTAACGCACAGGACTGAAAATAGCACCAACAAACACAAAGACATATACACTCACACACATACACACACAAACCTTTTGCACAGTCGCCAGTGCCCAGGGCTGAGAACCGAACACACACACACACACACACACACATGAACCAGTTTCACAGTCGCCAGGGCACAGTGCTGAGAACAGCACATACACACACACACACATACACACACAAACTGCTTGCATAATTGTCAGGGCAAAGGGCTGAGAATGGCACACACAAACACACACACACACACATATGAACAAATCATTGCACGGTCGCCAGGGCACAGGGCTGAAAATGGCACACACACACACTCACAAACCAGTTGCACTGTCACCAGGCCACGGGTCTGAGAACAGCACACACACAGACAGACACACAGACACACAAAAACGGCTTGCAGAGTCACCACGGCACAGGGTTGAGAACGGCATACACGCACTCACACACACACATAAACATACATATAAACTTGTAGCACAGTTGCCAGGGCACAGGGCTCAGAACAGCTGTAACACACTCACACATACACACAAACTGGTTGTACAGTCGCCAGGGTACACGGCTGAGAACAGCACACAGACACACACAAAAACACACATGAACAAACCGGTTGCACAGTCGCCAGGGCACAGGGCTGAAAAGAGCACACACTTACACACACTCACACACACAAATGGCTACACATCAGCAGGACACAGAGATGAGAATCGCGTGCACACACACACACACACAAACCAGTTGCACAGTCGGAAGGGCACATGGCTGAAATCAGCACACACACAGACACACACACACACCGGTTCCCCAGTTGCCAGGGCACAAGGCTCAGGATGGCACACACACCTACACACACATATACACAAACTGGTTGAACAATCGCCAGGGAAAAGTGTTGAGAACAGCACACACACAGACACACACACACACACACACAGGCATACACATACTGGTTGCACAATCGCCAGGGCACAGGGCTGAGAACAGCAACACACACACACACACACACATACACACATGAACACAAACCAGTATCAGAGTCGCCCGGGCACAGGGCTGATAACAGCACACACACACACCGACACACACTCAAGCCGGTTTCACAGTTGCCCGACCACAGTGCTGAGATCAGCACTCCCCCACCCCCAAACACACACAAACCTGTACACATTCGCCAGTGTACAGGACTGAGAACAGCACATACACACACATACACACACACACAAAAACCAGTTGTACAGTCGCCAGGGCACAGGGCTGAGCATGGCACACACACAGACCGACACACACAAAAAGAAACCAGTTTCAGAGTTGCAAGGGCAGAGGGCTGGGAACAGCATACACACACACATATACAGACACACACACCGGTTGCACTGTTTCCTGGGCACAGAGCTGAAAATGGCACACAAACACCTGCTTGCACAGTCTCAAGGACACAGAGATGAGAATCACACACACACACACACGCACACACACACAAACCTGTTCCACAGTTGCCAGGGCACAGGGCTGAGAAAGGCACACACACACACCAGTTACACTGTCACTAAGGCATAGGGCTAAAAACAGTACAAACACACACACACACATATACACTCACATACATACACACAAAAACCGCTTGCACAGTCGCCAGGGCACAGGGCTGAGAACAGCACACACACACACACACACACACACACACACAC
>NC_082638.1:22497500-22505000 GCF_002263795.3 Bos taurus
GTCGCCAGGGCACAGTGCTGAGAACAGCACATACACACACACACACATACGAACACAAACTGCTTGCATAATTGCCAGGGCAAAGGGCTGAGAATGGCACACACAAACACACACACACACAAATGAACAAACCATTGCACAGTCGCCAGGGCACAGGGCTGAAAATGGCACACACACACACTCACAAACCGGTTGCACTGTCACAATGCCACGGGTCTGAGAACAGCACACACACACACACACACACACTCACACACACACATAAACATACATATAAACTTGTTGCACAGTTGCCAGGGCACAGGGCTGAGAACAGCTGTAACACACACACACACATGCACACAAACTGGTTGTACAGTTGCCAGGGTACACGGCTGAGACCAGCACACAGACATACACAAAACACACATGAACAAACCGGTTGCACAGTCGCCAGGGCACAGGGCTGAAAAGAGCACACACTTACACACACTCACACACACAAATGGTTACACATAGCCAGGACACAGAGATGAGAATCGCGTGCACACACACACACACAAACCAGTTGCACAGTCGGAAGGGCACATGGCTGAAATCAGCACACACACAGACACACACACACACACCGGTTCCTCAGTTGACAGGACACAAGGCTCAGGATGGCACACACACCTCTACACACATATACACAAACTGGTTGAACAATCGCCAGGGCAAAGGGTTGAGAACAGCACACACACACACACACACACACACACACAGGCGTACAGATACTGGTTGCACAATCACCAGGGCACAGGGCTGAGTACAGCACTAACACACACACGCACACACACACAAACCTGTTGCACAGTTGCCAGGGCAGAGTGCTGAGAACGGCACACACACACACACCAGTTACACTGTCACTAAGGCACAGGGCTAAAAACAGCACAAACACACACACACACATACACTCACATACATACACACACAAACCACTTGCACAGTCGCCCGGGCATATGGCTGAGAATGGCACACACACACACACACACACACACACACACACACACACACCAATTTCACTGTCACCCGGGCACATGGCTGAGAAGAACACATACATAGACACATACACACACAAACTGCTTGCACAGTCGTCAGGGCTCAGGGCTGTGAATGGCACACACAAACACTGACACACACACACGAACAAACCATTGCACAGTCACCAGGGCACAGGGCTGAGAATTCAAACTTACACACACACACACAAACCTGATGCACAGTCGCCAGGGCACAGGACTGCGAACAGCACACACACACACAGATACACAGAAAAACCGCTTGCACAGTCGCTAGGGCACAGGGCTCAGAACAGCACACACACACACACACACACACACACACGCACGCACACATAAACCGGTTGCAGAATCGCCAGGGTACAGGGCTGAGAACTGAACACACACAGAGACACAAACCGGTTTTACAGTCGCCAGAGCACAAGCCTGAGAACAACACAGACACACACACGCACACACACAAATTAGTTGCACAATTGCCAGGGCACAGGGCTGAGTATGGCACACACACACACACCCCACCACACACACGCACACACACAAACCGGTTTCACAGTCTCCAGGGCACAGGGCTGAGAATTCAAACTTACACACATACACACATACACAAACCTGTTGCACAGTTGCCAGGCCACAGGGTTGAGAAGAGCACACACTCACACTCACAGACAAACAGGCTGCACAGTGGCCAGGGCACAGGGCTGAAATCAGCACACAATCACACACACACAAACAGCGGTTACACTGTCACTAACGCACAGGACTGAAAATAGCACCAACAAACACAAAGACATATACACTCACACACATACACACACAAACCTTTTGCACAGTCGCCAGTGCCCAGGGCTGAGAACCGAACACACACACACACACACACACACACATGAACCAGTTTCACAGTCGCCAGGGCACAGTGCTGAGAACAGCACATACACACACACACACATACACACACAAACTGCTTGCATAATTGTCAGGGCAAAGGGCTGAGAATGGCACACACAAACACACACACACACACATATGAACAAATCATTGCACGGTCGCCAGGGCACAGGGCTGAAAATGGCACACACACACACTCACAAACCAGTTGCACTGTCACCAGGCCACGGGTCTGAGAACAGCACACACACAGACAGACACACAGACACACAAAAACGGCTTGCAGAGTCACCACGGCACAGGGTTGAGAACGGCATACACGCACTCACACACACACATAAACATACATATAAACTTGTAGCACAGTTGCCAGGGCACAGGGCTCAGAACAGCTGTAACACACTCACACATACACACAAACTGGTTGTACAGTCGCCAGGGTACACGGCTGAGAACAGCACACAGACACACACAAAAACACACATGAACAAACCGGTTGCACAGTCGCCAGGGCACAGGGCTGAAAAGAGCACACACTTACACACACTCACACACACAAATGGCTACACATCAGCAGGACACAGAGATGAGAATCGCGTGCACACACACACACACACAAACCAGTTGCACAGTCGGAAGGGCACATGGCTGAAATCAGCACACACACAGACACACACACACACCGGTTCCCCAGTTGCCAGGGCACAAGGCTCAGGATGGCACACACACCTACACACACATATACACAAACTGGTTGAACAATCGCCAGGGAAAAGTGTTGAGAACAGCACACACACAGACACACACACACACACACACACAGGCATACACATACTGGTTGCACAATCGCCAGGGCACAGGGCTGAGAACAGCAACACACACACACACACACACATACACACATGAACACAAACCAGTATCAGAGTCGCCCGGGCACAGGGCTGATAACAGCACACACACACACCGACACACACTCAAGCCGGTTTCACAGTTGCCCGACCACAGTGCTGAGATCAGCACTCCCCCACCCCCAAACACACACAAACCTGTACACATTCGCCAGTGTACAGGACTGAGAACAGCACATACACACACATACACACACACACAAAAACCAGTTGTACAGTCGCCAGGGCACAGGGCTGAGCATGGCACACACACAGACCGACACACACAAAAAGAAACCAGTTTCAGAGTTGCAAGGGCAGAGGGCTGGGAACAGCATACACACACACATATACAGACACACACACCGGTTGCACTGTTTCCTGGGCACAGAGCTGAAAATGGCACACAAACACCTGCTTGCACAGTCTCAAGGACACAGAGATGAGAATCACACACACACACACACGCACACACACACAAACCTGTTCCACAGTTGCCAGGGCACAGGGCTGAGAAAGGCACACACACACACCAGTTACACTGTCACTAAGGCATAGGGCTAAAAACAGTACAAACACACACACACACATATACACTCACATACATACACACAAAAACCGCTTGCACAGTCGCCAGGGCACAGGGCTGAGAACAGCACACACACACACACACACACACACACACACACACACACACCCAAACAACTGCTTGCACAGTCGCCAGGACACAGAGATGAGAATCATAAACACACACACACACACGCACACACACACAAACCTGTTGCACAGATGCCAGGGCACAGGGCTGAGAACGGCACACACACACACGAGTTACACTGTCACTAAGGCACAGGGCTAAAAACAGCACAAACAGACACACACATATACACTCACAAAAATACACACACAAACCGCTTGCACTGTCGCCAAGGCACCTGGCTGAGAATGGCACACACACACACACACACACACACACACACACACACACACACAGCAGTTTCACAGTCGCCAGGGCACAGGGCTGAGAACACATACATACACACATACACACACAAACTGCTTGCACAGTCGTCAGGGCTCAGGGCTGTGAATGGCACACACAAACACTGACACACACACACACACACAAACAAACCATTGCACAATCACCAGGGCACAGGGCTGAGAATTCAAACTTACACACACACACACAAACCTGATGCACAGTCGCCAGGGCACAGGGCTGAGTACAGCACTAACACACACACGCACACACACACAAACCTGTTGCACAGTTGCCAGGGCAGAGTGCTGAGAACGGCACACACACACACCAGTTACACTGTCACTAAGGCACAGGGCTAAAAACAGCACAAACACACACACACACATACACTCACATACATACACACACAAACCACTTGCACAGTCGCCCGGGCATATGGCTGAGAATGGCACACACACACACACACACACACACACACACACACACACACACCAATTTCACTGTCACCCGGGCACATGGCTGAGAAGAACACATACATAGACACATACACACACAAACTGCTTGCACAGTCGTCAGGGCTCAGGGCTGTGAATGGCACACAGAAACACTGACACACACACACGAACAAACCATTGCACAGTCACCAGGGCACAGGGCTGAGAATTCAAACTTACACACACACACACAAACCTGATGCACAGTCGCCAGGGCACAGGACTGCGAACAGCACACACACACACAGATACACAGAAAAACCGCTTGCACAGTCGCTAGGGCACAGGGCTCAGAACAGCACACACACACACACACACACACACACACGCACGCACACATAAACCGGTTGCAGTATCGCCAGGGTACAGGGCTGAGAACTGAACACACACAGAGACACAAACCGGTTTTACAGTCGCCAGAGCACAAGCCTGAGAACAACACAGACACACACACGCACACACACAAATTAGTTGCACAATTGCCAGGGCACAGGGCTGAGTATGGCACACACACACACACCCCACCACACACACGCACACACACAAACCGGTTTCACAGTCTCCAGGGCACAGGGCTGAGAATTCAAACTTACACACATACACACATACACAAACCTGTTGCACAGTTGCCAGGCCACAGGGTTGAGAAGAGCACACACTCACACTCACAGACAAACAGGCTGCACAGTGGCCAGGGCACAGGGCTGAAATCAGCACACAATCACACACACACAAACAGCGGTTACACTGTCACTAACGCACAGGACTGAAAATAGCACCAACAAACACAAAGACATATACACTCACACACATACACACACAAACCTTTTGCACAGTCGCCAGTGCCCAGGGCTGAGAACCGAACACACACACACACACACACACACATGAACCAGTTTCACAGTCGCCAGGGCACAGTGCTGAGAACAGCACATACACACACACACACATACACACACAAACTGCTTGCATAATTGTCAGGGCAAAGGGCTGAGAATGGCACACACAAACACACACACACACACATATGAACAAATCATTGCACGGTCGCCAGGGCACAGGGCTGAAAATGGCACACACACACACTCACAAACCAGTTGCACTGTCACCAGGCCACGGGTCTGAGAACAGCACACACACAGACAGACACACAGACACACAAAAACGGCTTGCAGAGTCACCACGGCACAGGGTTGAGAACGGCATACACGCACTCACACACACACATAAACATACATATAAACTTGTAGCACAGTTGCCAGGGCACAGGGCTCAGAACAGCTGTAACACACTCACACATACACACAAACTGGTTGTACAGTCGCCAGGGTACACGGCTGAGAACAGCACACAGACACACACAAAAACACACATGAACAAACCGGTTGCACAGTCGCCAGGGCACAGGGCTGAAAAGAGCACACACTTACACACACTCACACACACAAATGGCTACACATCAGCAGGACACAGAGATGAGAATCGCGTGCACACACACACACACACACAAACCAGTTGCACAGTCGGAAGGGCACATGGCTGAAATCAGCACACACACAGACACACACACACACCGGTTCCCCAGTTGCCAGGGCACAAGGCTCAGGATGGCACACACACCTACACACACATATACACAAACTGGTTGAACAATCGCCAGGGAAAAGTGTTGAGAACAGCACACACACAGACACACACACACACACACACACAGGCATACACATACTGGTTGCACAATCGCCAGGGCACAGGGCTGAGAACAGCAACACACACACACACACACACATACACACATGAACACAAACCAGTATCAGAGTCGCCCGGGCACAGGGCTGATAACAGCACACACACACACCGACACACACTCAAGCCGGTTTCACAGTTGCCCGACCACAGTGCTGAGATCAGCACTCCCCCACCCCCAAACACACACAAACCTGTACACATTCGCCAGTGTACAGGACTGAGAACAGCACATACACACACATACACACACACACAAAAACCAGTTGTACAGTCGCCAGGGCACAGGGCTGAGCATGGCACACACACAGACCGACACACACAAAAAGAAACCAGTTTCAGAGTTGCAAGGGCAGAGGGCTGGGAACAGCATACACACACACATATACAGACACACACACCGGTTGCACTGTTTCCTGGGCACAGAGCTGAAAATGGCACACAAACACCTGCTTGCACAGTCTCAAGGACACAGAGATGAGAATCACACACACACACACACGCACACACACACAAACCTGTTCCACAGTTGCCAGGGCACAGGGCTGAGAAAGGCACACACACACACCAGTTACACTGTCACTAAGGCATAGGGCTAAAAACAGTACAAACACACACACACACATATACACTCACATACATACACACAAAAACCGCTTGCACAGTCGCCAGGGCACAGGGCTGAGAACAGCACACACACACACACACACACACACACACACACACACACACACACCAGTATAACAGTCGCCAGGGCACAGGGCTGAGAACAGCACACACACACACACATACACACACACACACACCCAAACAACTGCTTGCACAGTCGCCAGGACACAGAGATGAGAATCATAAACACACACACACACACGCACAGACACACAAACCTGTTGCACAGATGCCAGGGCACAGGGCTGAGAACGGCACACACACACACCAGTTACACTGTCACTAAGGCACAGGGCTAAAAACAGCACAAACAGACAAACACATATACACTCACAAAAATACACACACAAACCGCTTGCACTGTCGCCAAGGCACCTGGCTGAGAATGGCACACACACACACACACACACACACACACACACACACAGCAGTTTCACAGTCGCCAGGGCACAGGGCTGAGAACACATACATACACACATACACACACAAACTGCTTGCACAGTCGTCAGGGCTCAGGGCTGTGAATGGCACACACAAACACTGACACACACACACACACAAACAAACCATTGCACAATCACCAGGGCACAGGGCTGAGAATTCAAACTTACACACACACACACAAACCTGATGCACAGTCGCCAGGGCACAGGGCTGAGAACAGCACACACACACACACACACATACACAGAAAAACCGCTTGCACAGTCGCTAGGGCACAGGGCTGAGAACGGCGCACACACACACACACACACACACACACAAATAAAGACACACAATCCGGTTTCACA
>NC_082638.1:22522500-22525000 GCF_002263795.3 Bos taurus
CACACACACACACACACACACACACAAAGCGGCTGCACAGTCGCCAAGGCAAAGGCCTCAAAACAGCTCTAACACACACACACACATATACATAAATCGATATCACAGTCACCAGAGCACAAGCCTGAGCCCAGCACACACACACACGCACACACACAAACTAGTTTCACAGTCGCCAGGGCACAGGGCTGAAAACAGCACACACACACGCAGACAAACTGGTTGCACAGTCGCCAGAGCACAGGGCTGAGAAGAGCACACACACACACACACACACACACACACACACACACACACCAGTATCACAGTCGCCAGGGCACAGGGCTGAGAACAGCACACACACACACACACACACCCACACACAAAGGGTTGCATAGTTGTCAGCACACAGGTCTGAGTATGTCACACACAGACATACGCACACACACACAAACCGGTTGCACAGTCTCCAGGGCACAGGGCTGAGAATTCAAACTTACACACGTACACACACACACACACCTGTTGCACAGTTGCCAGCCCACAGGGTTGAGAACAGCACACACTCACACACACAGACAAACGGGTTGCACAGTGGCCAGGGCACAGGGCTAAAATCAGCACACAAACACACACACACAAACACCGGTTACACTGTCACTAAGGCACAGGACTGAAAACAGCACCAACACACACACACATATACACACACACATACACACACAACCTCTTGCAAAGTCGTCAGTGCCCAGGGCTGAGAACGGAACACACACACACACACACACACACACACACACACACACACACTCATAAACCAGTTTCACAGTCGCCAGGGCACAGTGCTGAGAACAGCACATACACACACACACACATACGAACACAAACTGCTTGCATAATTGCCAGGGCAAAGGGCTGAGAATGGCACACACAAACACACACACACACAAATGAACAAACCATTGCACAGTCGCCAGGGCACAGGGCTGAAAATGGCACACACACACACTCACAAACCGGTTGCACTGTCACAATGCCACGGGTCTGAGAACAGCACACACACACACACACACACACTCACACACACACATAAACATACATATAAACTTGTTGCACAGTTGCCAGGGCACAGGGCTGAGAACAGCTGTAACACACACACACACATGCACACAAACTGGTTGTACAGTTGCCAGGGTACACGGCTGAGACCAGCACACAGACATACACAAAACACACATGAACAAACCGGTTGCACAGTCGCCAGGGCACAGGGCTGAAAAGAGCACACACTTACACACACTCACACACACAAATGGTTACACATAGCCAGGACACAGAGATGAGAATCGCGTGCACACACACACACACAAACCAGTTGCACAGTCGGAAGGGCACATGGCTGAAATCAGCACACACACAGACACACACACACACACCGGTTCCTCAGTTGACAGGACACAAGGCTCAGGATGGCACACACACCTCTACACACATATACACAAACTGGTTGAACAATCGCCAGGGCAAAGGGTTGAGAACAGCACACACACACACACACACACACACACAGGCG
This sequence comes from Bos taurus, assembly GCF_002263795.3. Classification (NCBI taxonomy): domain Eukaryota; kingdom Metazoa; phylum Chordata; class Mammalia; order Artiodactyla; family Bovidae; genus Bos; species Bos taurus. The sequence continues at coordinate 22,524,050 of NC_082638.1, forward strand.
TACAGATACTGGTTGCACAATCGCCAGGGCACAGGGCTGAGTACAGCACTAACACACACACGCACACACACACAAACCTGTTGCACAGTTGCCAGGGCAGAGTGCTGAGAACGGCACACACACACACCAGTTACACTGTCACTAAGGCACAGGGCTAAAAACAGCACAAACACACACACACACATACACTCACATACATACACACACAAACCACTTGCACAGTCGCCCGGGCATATGGCTGAGAATGGCACACACACACACACACACACACACACACACACACACACCAATTTCACTGTCACCCGGGCACATGGCTGAGAAGAACACATACATAGACACATACACACACAAACTGCTTGCACAGTCGTCAGGGCTCAGGGCTGTGAATGGCACACACAAACACTGACACACACACACGAACAAACCATTGCACAGTCACCAGGGCACAGGGCTGAGAATTCAAACTTACACACACACACACAAACCTGATGCACAGTCGCCAGGGCACAGGACTGCGAACAGCACACACACACACAGATACACAGAAAAACCGCTTGCACAGTCGCTAGGGCACAGGGCTCAGAACAGCACACACACACACACACACACACACACACACACACACGCACGCACACATAAACCGGTTGCAGAATCGCCAGGGTACAGGGCTGAGAACTGAACACACACAGAGACACAAACCTGTTTTACAGTCGCCAGAGCACAAGCCTGAGAACAACACAGACACACACACGCACACACACAAATTAGTTGCACAATTGCCAGGGCACAGGGCTGAGTATGGCACACACACACACACCCCACCACACACACGCACACACACAAACCGGTTTCACAGTCTCCAGGGCACAGGGCTGAGAATTCAAACTTACACACATACACACATACACAAACCTGTTGCACAGTTGCCAGGCCACAGGGTTGAGAAGAGCA
>NC_082638.1:22530000-22532500 GCF_002263795.3 Bos taurus
GAACAGCAGACAAACACACACAGGGACACACAAACGGGTTGCACAGTTTCCAGGACACAGGTCTGAGAATGAAACACACACACACACACATACACAAACACATAAACCGGTTGCCCACACACCAAGGCACAGGGCTCATAACAGCTCGAAAACACACACACAGACAAACATACCAGTTGAACAGTCTCCAGGGCACAGGGCTGAGAATTCAAACTTACACTCGACAAAAACAAACCTCTTGCACAGTTGCCAGTGCACAGGCATGAGAACAGCACCCACTCACATACACAGACAAACCGCTTGCACAGTCAACAGGGCACAGGGCTGAGAAGAGCACACACACACACACACACACACACACACCAGTTACACAGTCACTAAGGCACAGGGCTAAAAACAGGGCAAACCACACACACACATATACACTCACACACACACACACAAACCACTTGCACAGTCACCAAGGCACAGGGCTGAAACTGGCACACACACACACACACACACAAACACACACACACACGCAAACCGGTTTCTCAGTCGCCAGGGCACAGGGCTGAGAACAGCATATACACACACAGACAGATGCACACACAGACACATACACACACAGACACATGCACACACAAACTGCTTGCACAGTCGCCAGGGCACATGGCTGTGAATGGCACACACAAACACAAACACACATACAAACCGGTTTCACAGTTGCCAGGGCACAGGGCTGTGAACAGCACATACACACACACACACACACACACACACACACACAGAAACATACGCAAATAATCTGCTTGCACAGTCGCCAGGGAACAGGGCTGTGAATTGCACACACAAATACACACACACACACACACACACGACAAACCATTGCACAGTCCCCAGGGCACAGGGCTGAGAATGGCACACACACACACAGACACACACACACACCAACCGGTTGCACAGTCTCTAGGAAAGTGCTGAAAAGAGCACACACTTACACACACTCACACACACAAACAGTTACACAGTCGCCAGGACAAAGAGATGAGAATCGCGTGCACACACACACAAACGAGTTGCACAGTCGGAAGGGCACATGGCTGAAATCAGCACACACACAGACACACACACACACACCGGTTCCCCAGTTGCCAGGGCACAAGGCTCAGGATGGCACACACATCTACACACACATATACACAAACTGGTTGAACAATCGCCAGGGCAATGGGTTGAGAACAACACACACACACACACACACACACACACACACACAGGCATACAGATACTGGTTGCACAATCGCCAGGGCACAGGGCTGAGAACAGCAACACACACACACACACACACACACACATGAACACAAACCAGTGTCACAGTCACCAGAGCACAAGCCTGAGCACAGCACACACACACACACGCACACACACAAACTAGTTGCACAGTCTCCAGGGAACAGGGCTGATAACAGCACATGCACACACACACATACACACACACATACACACCAACCGGTTGCACAGTCGCCAAGGGACAGGGCTGAGACCACAGACACAGACACACACACACATAAACAAAAACCGGTTTCACAGTCGACAGGAAACAGGGCTCAGAACAAAACACACACACGCACACACACAAATTAATTGCACAGTCGCCAGGGCACAGGACTGAGAACAGCACACAAACACACACAGGGACAACAAACGGGTTGCACAGTTTCCAGGACACAGGTCTGAGAATGAAACACACACACACACACATACACAAACACATAAACCGGTTGCGCACACACCAAGGCACAGGGCTCAGAACAGCTCGAACACACACACACAGACACACACAAACCTTTGCACAGTCGCCAGGCATAGGACTGAGAACAGCACGCACACACACACAAACCTGTTGAACTGTCGCCTGGGCACAGGGCAGTGAACAGAACAAACACACACACAAACACCCAAACCGGTTACACAGTTTCCAGGGCACAGGGCTGAGAATAGCACAAACACACACATACACATACACAAACTGGTTTCATAGTCGCCAGGGCACGGGGCTGAAAATGGCACACACACACACACACAAATACACACAAACCTATTGCACAGTCACCAGGTCACAGGTCTTAGAACAGGACACATACACACAGATGCACACACAAACAGGTTGCACAGTCGCCAGGGCAAAGGGATGAGAAAAGCACACACACACACACACACACACACACACACACACAGAAACATTCACACAAAGCGGTTGCACAGTTGCCAGGGGACAGGGTTAAGAACAGCTCTAACACACACACACAGACACACACACACACACATGCAATCTGATTGCACAGTCTCCAGGGTACAGCGCTGAGAACTGAACACACATACACACACACACACACACACATAAACCGGTTTCACAGTCGCCAGAGCACAAGCCTGAGGACAACACAGACACACACACGCACAAACACAAATGAGTTGCATGATCGCTAGCACACAGGGCTGAGAACAGCACACACAC
>NC_082638.1:22535000-22542500 GCF_002263795.3 Bos taurus
TGACACACACACACACACGAACAAACCATTGCACAGTCACCAGGGCACAGGGCTGAGAATTCAAACTTACACACAAACACACAAACCTGATGCACAGTCGCCAGGGCACAGTTCTACGAACAGCACACACACACACACATACACAGAAAAACCGCTTGCACAGTCGCTAGGGCACAGGGCTCAGAACAGCACACACACGCACACACACACACACGCACGCACACATAAACCGGTTGCAGAATCGCCAGGGTACAGGGCTGAGAACTGAACACACACACAGACACAAACCGGTTTTACAGTCGCCAGAGCACAAGCCTGAGAACAACACAGACACACACACGCACACACATATTAGTTGCCCACTTGCCAGGGCACAGGGCTGAGTATGGCACACACACACACCCAACCACACACACGCACACACACAAACCGGTTTCACAGTCTCCAGGGCACAGGGCTGAGAACAGCACATACCCAAACACAAACATACACACACAAACTTCTTGCACAGTTGCCAGGGCAAAGGGCTGAGAACGGCACACACAAACACAGACAAACTAGTTGCACTGTCGCCAGAGCACAGGGCTGAGAATGGCACACACAAACACACACACACAAATGAACAAACCATTGCACAGTCGCCAGGGCACAGGGCTGAAAATGGCACACACACACACTCACAAACCAGTTGCACTGTCACCAGGCCACGGTTCTGAGAACAGCACACACACACACACACACACACATACACAGAAAAACCGCTTGCACAGTCACCACGGCACAGGGTTGAGAATGGCATACACACACTCACACACACACATAAACATACACATAAACTTGTTGCACAGTAGCCAGGGCACAGGGCTCAGAACAGCTGTAACACACACACACACACACACACACACAAACTGGTTGTACAGTCGCCAGGGTACACGGCTGAGAACAGCACACAGACACACACAAAAACACACAAGAAAAAACCAGTTGCACAGTCGCCAGGGAACAGTGCTTAGAACAGCATACACACACACACACACACATACCGTATGCACAGTCGCCAGGGTGCAGGGCTTAGAACTGCACGTACACACACGCACATACACACAAACCGCTTACACAATCACCAGGGATAAGTCTGAGAATGGCACACAAACACACACGAATACCCGCTTTCACAGTCGCTAGCACAGGGCTGAGAATGGCACACATACACACTCACACACACACATACACAAACACATAAACCGGTTGTGCACTAGCCAAGACACAGGGCTCAGAACAGCTCTAACACACACACACACACACACACATACCAGTTGAACAGTCTCCAGGGCACAGGGCTGAGAATTCAAACTTACACTCGACAAAAACAAAACTCATGCACAGTTGCCAGTGCACAGGCATGAGAACAGCACCCACTCACATACACAGACAAACCTCTTGCACAGTCAACAGGGCACAGGGCTGAGAACAGCATATACACACAGACACATACACACACAGACACATGCACACACAAACTTCTTGCACAGACGCCAGGGCACATGGCTGTGAATGGCACACACAAACACACACACACATACAAACCGGTTTCACAGTTGCCAGTGCACAGGGCTGAGAACAGCACATACAAACACACACACACACACACACACAGAAACATACGCAAATAATCTGCTTGCACAGTCGCCAGGGAACAGGGCTGTGAATTGCACACACAAATACACACACACACACACACACGACAAACAATTGCACAGTCCCCAGGGCACAGGGCTGAGAATGGCACACACACACACAGACACACACACACACACCAACCGGTTGCACAGTCTCTAGGAAACAGGGCTGAAAAGAGCACACACTTACACACACTCACACACACAAACGGTTACACAGTCGCCAGGACACAGAGATGAGAATCGCGTGCACACACACACAAATGAGTTGCACAGTCGGAAGGGCACATGGCTGAAATCAGCACACACACAGACACACACACACACACCGGTTCCCCAGTTGCCAGTGCACAAAGCTCAGGATGGCACACACATCTACACACACATATACACAAACTGGTTGAACAATCGCCAGGGCAATGGGTTGAGAACAGCACACACACACACACACACACACACACACACACACACAGGCATTCAGATACTGGTTGCACAATCGCCAGGGCACAGGGCTGAGAACAGCAACACACACACACACACACACACATGAACACAAACCAGTATCAGAGTCGCCAGGGCACAGTGCTGATAACAGCACACACACTCAAGCCGGTTTCACAGTTCCCAGACCACAGGGCTGAGATCAGCACTCCCCCCCACACACAAACACACAAACCTGTACACATTGGCCAGCGTACAGGGCTGAGAAGAGCACATACACACACGTATACACACACACAAAAGCCGGTTTTACAGTCGCCAGGGCACAGGGCTGAGCATGGCACACACACAGACCAACACACACACAAAGAAACCAGTTTCAGAGTTGCCAGGGCAGAGGGCTGGGAACAGCACACACACACACACATACACACACACACACACACACCGCTTGCACAGTCGCCTGGGCACAGAGCTGAAAATGGCACACACACACACACACACCCCCCCAAACAACTGCTTGCACAGTCGCCAGGATACAGAGATGAGAATCATACACACACACACACACGCACACACACACAAACCTGTTACAGATGCCAGGGCACAGGGCTGAGAACGGCACACACACACACCAGTTACACTGTCACTAAGGCACAGGGCTAAAAAAGGCACACACACACACACACATATACACTCACATACATACACACACAATCCGCTTGCACTGTCGCCAAGGCACATGGCTGAGAATGGCACACAAACACACACACACACACACACACACACACACAGCAGTTTCACAGTCGCCATGGCACAGAGCTGAGAAGAACACATACATACACACATACACACACAAACTGCTTGCACAGTCGTCAGGGCTCAGGGCTGTGAATGGCACACACAAACACTGACACACACACACACAAAAACAAATCATTGCACAACCACCAGGGCACAGGGCTGAGAATTCAAACTTACACACACACACACAAACCTGATGCACAGTCGCCAGGGCACAGGGCTGAGAACAGAACACACACACACACAAACCAATTTCCCAGTCACCAGAGCACGGGGCAGAGAACAGCACACACACACACACACACATACACACTAAAGGGTTGCAAAGTTGCCAACGCACAGGTCTGAGAATGGCCCACACACACACACACACACACGAATGCACACATACAGGTTGCACAGACTCCAGGACAAAGGGCTGATAATTCACACACACACACACACACACACACACACACACACACACACACAAAGCGGCTGTACAGTCGCCAAGACAAAGGACGCAAAACAGCTCTAACAAACACACACACACATATACATAAATCGGTGTCACAGTCACCAGAGCACAAGCTGAGCACAGCACACAAACACACACGCACACACACAAACTAGTTGCACAGTCTCCAGGGATCAGGGCTGATAACAGCATATGCACACACACACATACACACACTCATACACACCAACCGGTTGCACAGTCGCCAAGGGACAGGGCTGAGACCACAGACACAGACACACACACACACATAAACAAAAACCGTTTTCACAGTCGACAGGAAACAGGGCTCAGAACAACACACACACACGCACACACACAAATTAATTGCACAGTCGCCAGGGCACAGGACTGAGTACAGCACACAAACACACACATGGACACACAAACGGGTTGCACAGTTTCCAGGACACAGGTCTGAGAATGAAACACACACACACACACATACACAAACACATAAACCGGTTGCGCACACACCAAGGCACAGGGCTCAGAACAGCTCGAACACACACACACAGACACACACAAACCTTTGCACAGTCGCCAGGCATAGGACTGAGAACAGCACGCACACACACACAAACCTGTTGAACTGTCGCCTGGGCACAGGGCAGTGAACAGAACAAACACACACACAAACACCCAAACCGGTTACACAGTTTCCAGGGCACAGGGCTGAGAATAGCACAAACACACACATACACATACACAAACTGGTTTCATAGTCGCCAGGGCACGGGGCTGAAAATGGCACACACACACACACACAAATACACACAAACCTATTGCACAGTCACCAGGTCACAGGTCTTAGAACAGGACACATACACACAGATACACACACAAACAGGTTGCACAGTCGCCAGGGCAAAGGGATGAGAAAAGCACACACACACACACACACACACAGAAACTTTCACACAAACCGGTTGCACAGTTGCCAGGGGACAGGGTTAAGAACAGCTCTAACACACACACACACAGACAAACACACACACACACATGCAAACTGATTGCACAGTCTCCAGGGTACAGCGCTGAGAACTGAACACACATACACACACACACACACACATAAACCGGTTTCACAGTCGCCAGAGCAAAAGCCTGAGGACAACACAGACACACACACGCACAAACACAAATGAGTTGCATGATCGCTAGCGCACAGGGCTGAGAACAGCACACACACACACACACACACAGAACCAGTTGCACAATTGCCAGGGCTCGGGTCTGAGAATAGCACACACACACACATATATGCACACAAACACACAAAAAATGGCTGCACAGTCTCCAGGACACAGGGCTGAGAATTCACACACACACCCAAACAAACCTGTTGCACAGTTGCCAGGGCACAGCGCTGAGTATGGCACACACTCACACACACACACAAACCGGTTGAACCGTTACCAGAGCACAGGGCTGAGAACAGCACACACATACACACACACCGGTTGCACTGTCACCAGGGCACAGGGCAGAGAACAGCACACACACACAAAAACACAGAAAGACACACATACAAAAAAACGGGTTGCACAATCGCCAGGGCACACGGCTGAGAACAGCACACACACACACACACACATACACCCTAAAGGGTTGCAAAGTTGCCAGGCCACAGGTCTGAGAATGGCACACACACACACACACACACATGCAAAAGCACTTACAGGTTGCAGAGACTCCAGGACACAGTGCTGATAATTCACCACACACACACACACACACACACACACACACACACACAAAGCGGCTGCACAGTCGCCAAGGCAAAGGGCTCAAAACAGCTCTAACACACACACACACATATACATAAATCGATTTCACAGTCACCAGAGCACAAGCCTGAGCACAGCACACACACACACGCACACACACAAACTAGTTTCACAGTCGCCAGGGCACAGGGCTGAGAACAGCACACACACACACACAGACAAACACACACAACGGGTTGCATAGTTGTCAGCACACAGGTCTGAGTATGTCACATACAGACATACGCACACACACACAAACTGGTTGCACAGTCTCCAGGGCACAGGGCTGAGAATTCAAACTTACACACATACACACACACACAAACCTGTTGCACAGTTGCCAGGCCACAGGGTTGAGAACAGCACACACTCAGACACACAGACAAACGGGTTGCACAGTGGCCAGGGCACAGGGCTGAAATCAGCACACAAACACACACAGGGACAACAAACGGGTTGCACAGTTTCCAGGACACAGGTCTGAGAATGAAACACACACACACACACATACACAAAAACATAAACCGGTTGCGCACACACCAAGGCACAGGGCTCAGAACAGCTCGAACACACACACACAGACACACACAAACCTTTGCACAGTCGCCAGGCATAGGACTGAGAACAGCACGCACACACACACAAACCTGTTGAACTGTCGCCTGGGCACAGGGCAGTGAACAGAACAAACACACACACAAACACCCAAACCGGTTACACAGTTTCCAGGGCACAGGGCTGAGAATAGCACAAACACACACATACACATACACAAACTGGTTTCATAGTCGCCAGGGCACGGGGCTGAAAATGGCACACACACACACACACAAATACACACAAACCTATTGCACAGTCACCAGGTCACAGGTCTTAGAACAGGACACATACACACAGATACACACACAATCAGGTTGCACAGTCGCCAGGGCAAAGGGATGAGAAAAGCACACACACACACACACACACACAGAAACTTTCACACAAACCGGTTGCACAGTTGCCAGGGGACAGGGTTAAGAACAGCTCTAACACACACACACACAGACACACACACACACACATGCAAACTGATTGCACAGTCTCCAGGGTACAGCGCTGAGAACTGAACACACATACACACACACACACACACATAAACCGGTTTCACAGTCGCCAGAGCAAAAGCCTGAGGACAACACAGACACACACACGCACAAACACAAATGAGTTGCATGATCGCCAGCGCACAGGGCTGAGAACAGCACACACACACACACACACACACACAAAACCAGTTGCACAATTGCCAGGGCTCGGGTCTGAGAATAGCACACACACACACATATATGCACACAAACACACAAAAAATGGCTGCACAGTCTCCAGGACACAGGGCTGAGAATTCACACACACACCCAAACAAACCTGTTGCACAGTTGCCAGGGCACAGCGCTGAGTATGGCACACACTCACACACACACACAAACCGGTTGAACCGTTACCAGAGCACAGGGCTGAGAACAGCACACACATACACACACACCGGTTGCACTGTCACCAGGGCACAGGGCAGAGAACAGCACACACACACAAAAACACAGAAAGACACACATACAAAAAAACGGGTTGCACAATCGCCAGGGCACACGGCTGAGAACAGCACACACACACACACACACACATACACCCTAAAGGGTTGCAAAGTTGCCAGGCCACAGGTCTGAGAATGGCACACACACACACACACACACACATGCACAAGCACTTACAGGTTGCAGAGACTCCAGGACACAGTGCTGATAATTCACCACACACACACACACACACACACACACACACACAAAGCGGCTGCACAGTCGCCAAGGCAAAGGGCTCAAAACAGCTCTAACACACACACACACATATACATAAATCGATTTCACAGTCACCAGAGCACAAGCCTGAGCACAGCACACACACACACGCACACACACAAACTAGTTTCACAGTCGCCAGGGCACAGGGCTGAAAACAGCACACATACACGCAGACAAACTGGTTGCACAGTCGCCAGAGCACAGGGCTGACAAAGGCACACACACACACACACACACACACACACACACACCAGTATCACAGTCGCCAGGGCATAGGGCTGAGAACAGCACACACACACACACACACACACAGACACACACACACACAGACACACACACACACACCAGTATCACCGTCGCCAGGGCACAGGGCTGAGAACAGCACACACACACACACAGACAAACACACACAACGGGTTGCATAGTTGTCAGCACACAGGTCTGAGTATGTCACATACAGACATACGCAC
>NC_082638.1:22545000-22570000 GCF_002263795.3 Bos taurus
AGACACATACACACACAGACACATGCACACACAAACACATACACACACAGACACATTCACACACAAACTGCTTGCACAGTCGCCAGGGCACATGGCTGTGAATGGCACACACAAACACACACACACATACAAACCGGTTTCACACTTGCCAGTGCACAGGGCTGAGAACAGCACATACACACACACACACACACACACAGAAACATACGCAAACAATCTGCTTGCACAGTCGCCAGGGAACAGGGCTGTGAATTGCACACACAAATACACACACACACACACACACGACAAACCGTTGCACAGTCGCCAGGGCACAGGGCTGAGAATGGCACACACACACACAGACACACACACACACACCAACCGGTTGCACAGTCTCTAGGAAACAGGGCTGAAAAGAGCACACACTTACACACACTCACACACACAAACGGTTACACAGTTGCCAGGACACAGAGATCAGAATCGCGTGCACACACACACAAACCAGTTGCACAGTCGGAAGGGCACATGGCTGAAATCAGCACACACACAGACACACACACACACACCGGTTCCCCAGTTGCCAGGGCACAAGGCTCAGGATGGCACACACATCTACACACACATATACACAAACTGGTTGAACAATCGCCAGGGCAATGGGTTGAGAACAGCACACACACACACACACACACACACACACACAGGCATACAGATACTGGTTGCACAATCGCCAGGGCACAGGGCTGAGAACAGCAACACACACACACACACACACACACACACACACACACATGAACACAAACCAGTATCAGAGTCGCCAGGGCACAGTGCCAGAACAGCACACACACACACACAAACATACCGGTTGCACAGTCACCAGTCACAGGGCTGGGAATGCCAGACACACACACATTCACACACACACACACACAAACATATGGACACAAACCGCTTGCACAGTCCCCAGGGTACAGGGCTGAGAAAGGCACACACACACACACACACACACACATACACACACACACACATACAGACACAAACCGCCTGCATATTCACCAGGGCACAGGGCTGAGAATAGAACACACATACACACACATACATAAACTGGTTTCACAGTCGCCAGGGCACAAGCCTGAGAACAGCCCACACACCCACACATGCATGCACACACACATTAGTTGCACAGTTGACAGGGCACTGGGCTGTGAACCACACAAACACACACACACATAAACACAAACCTGTTTCACAGTCGCTAGGGCACAGGGCTGAGAACGGGACACACACACACACACACACATACACCAGTTTCACTGTCACCAGGGCACAGGCCAGAGAACAGCACACACACACACAAACTGGTTGCACAGTTGCCAGGGCACAGGGCTGAGAACGGCACACACACACACCAGTTACACTGTCACTAAGGCACAGGGCTAAAAACAGCACAAACACACACACACACACATACACTCACATACATACACACACAAACTACTTGCACAGTCGCCCGGGCATATGGCTGATAATGGCACACACACACACACACACACACACAGACACACACACACACACCCCAATTTCACAGTCGCCCGGGCACAGGGCTGTGAATGGCACACACAAACACTGACACACACACACACACGAAGAAACCATTGCGCAGTCACCAGGGCACAGGGCTGAGAATTCAAACTTACACACACACACACAAACCTGATGCACAGTCGCCAGGGCACAGGGCTGAGAACGGCGCACACACACACACACACACACACACAAATAAAGACACACAATCCGGTTTCACAGTCGCCAGAGCACAGGGCTGAGAACAGCACACATACACACACACAAACACAAACTGGTTGTGCAGTCATCAGTACACATTGCTGAGAACGGCACACACACACACACACATACACAGAAAAACCGCTTGCACAGTCGCTAGGGCACAGGGCTGAGAACGGCGCACACACACACACACACACACACAAATAAAGACACACAATCCGGTTTCACAGTCGTCAGAGCACAGGGCTGAGAACAGCACACATACACACACACAAACACAAACTGGTTGTGCAGTCATCAGTACACATTGCTGAGAACGGCACACACACACACACACACACACTAACACACATACACCTAAATCTGTTGCACATTCGCCAGGGCACAGGACCGTGAACAGCAGACACAGAAACACACACACACACAAACAGGTTGCACAGTAGCTAGGGCACAGGGCTGAGAACAGAACACACACACACACAAACCAATTTCCCAGTCACCAGAGCACGGGGCAGAGAACAGCACACACACACACACACATATACACACTAAAGGGTTGCAAAGTTGCCAGGGCACAGGTCTGAGAATGGCACACACACACACACACACGCACGAACGCACACATACAGGTTGCACAGACTCCAGGACACAGGGCTGATAATACACACACACACACACACACACACACATAAAGCGGCTGTACAGTCGCCAAGACAAAGGACTCAAAACAGCTCTAACAAACACACACACACATATACATAAATCGGTGTCACAGTCACCAGAGCACAAGCCTGAGCACAGCACACACACACACATGCACACACACAAACTAGTTGCACAGTCTCCAGGGAACAGGGCTGATAACAGCACATGCACACACACACACTCACACACACACACATACACACCAACCGGTTGCACAGTCGCCAAGGGACAGGGCTGAGACCACAGACACAGACACACACACACACATAAACAAAAACCGTTTTCACAGTCGACAGGAAACAGGGCTCAGAACAACACACACACACGCACACACACAAATTAATTGCACAGTCGCCAGGGCACAGGACTGAGAACAGCACACAACCACACACAGGGACACACAAACGGGTTGCACAGTTTCCAGTACACAGGTCTGAGAATGAAACACACACACACACACATACACAAACACATAAACCGGTTGCGCACACACCAAGGCACAGGGCTCAGAACAGCTCGAACACACACACACAGACACACACAAACGTTTGCACAGTCGCCAGGTATAGGACTGAGAACAGCACACACACACACACAAACCTGTTGAACTGTCGCCTGGGCACAGGGCAGTGAACAGAACAAACACACACACAAACACCCAAACCGGTTACACAGTTTCCAGGGCACAGGGCTGAGAATAGCACAAACACACACATACACATACACAAACTGGTTTCATAGTCGCCAGGGCACGGGGCTGAAAATGGCACACACACACACAAATACACACAAACCTATTGCACAGTCACCAGGTCACAGGTCTTAGAACAGGACACATACACACAGATACACACACAAACAGGTTGCACAGTCGCCAGGGCAAAGGGATGACAAAAGCACACACACACACACACACACACACACACACAGAAACATTCACACAAACCGGTTGTACAGTTACCAGGGGACAGGGTTAAGAACAGCTCTAACACACACACACACACACACATGCAAAGTGATTGCACAGTCTCCAGGGTAGTGCGCTGAGAACTGAACACACATACACACACACACACACACACACATAAACCGGTTTCACAGTCGCCAGAGCACAAGCCTGAGGACAACACAGACACACACACGCACAAACACAAATGAGTTGCATGATCGCCAGCGCACAGGGCTGAGAACAGCACACACAAACACACACACACACACACACAACCAGTTGCACAATTGCCAGGGCTCGGGTCTGAGAATAGCACACACACACACATATATGCACACAAACACACAAAAAATGGCTGCACAGTCTCCAGGACACAGGGCTGAGAATTCACACACACACCCAAACAAACCTGTTGCACAGTTGCCAGGGCACAGCGCTGAGTATGGCACACACTCACACACACACACAAACCGGTTGAACCGTTACCAGAGCACAGGGCTGAGAACAGCACACACATACACACACACCGGTTGCACAGTCACCAGGCACAGGGCTAAGAACGGCACACAGTCACACACAAACACACACACAAACCGGTTGCACTGTCACCAGGGCACAGGGCAGAGAACAGCACAGACACACAAAAACACAGAAAGACATACATACAAAAAAACGGGTTGCACAGTCGCCAGGGCACACGGCTGAGAACAGCACACACACACACACACATACACACTAAAGGGTTGCAAAGTTGCCAGGGCACAGGTCTGAGAATGGCACACACACACACACACACACACACACACACATGCACACACACTTGTTGCAGAGATTCCAGGACACAGTGCTGATAATTCACACACACACACACACACACACACACAAAGCGGCTGCACAGTCTCCAAGGCAAAGGGCTCAAAACAGCTCTAACACACACACACACACACATACATAAATCGATTTCACAGTCACCAGAGCACAAGCCTGAGCACAGCACACACACACACACACGAACACACACAAATTAGCTTCACAGTCGCCAGGGCACAGGGCTGAAAACAGCACACACACACGCAGACAAACTGGTTGCACAGTCGCCAGAGCACAGGGCTGAGAACAGCACACACACATACCAACACACACTCAAGCCGGTTTCACAGTTGCCAGACCACAGGGCTGAGATCAGCACTCCCCCACCCCCACACACACACACAAACCTGTACACATTCGCCAGCGTACAAGGCTGAGAACAGCACATACACACACATACACACACACACAGAAACCAGTTGTACAGTCGCCAGGGCACAGGGCTGAGCATGGCACACACACAGACCGACACACACACAAAGAAACTAGTTTCAGAGTTGCCAGGGCAGAGGGCTGGGAACAGCACACACACACACATACACACACACACACACCTGTTGCACAGTCGCCTGGGCACAGAGCTGAAAATGGCACACACACACACAAACAACTGCTTGCACAGTCGCCTGGACACAGAGATGAGAATCACACACACACACACACACACACGCACACGCACACAAACCTTTTGCACAGTTGCCAGGGCACAGGGCTGAGAACGGCACACACACACAGCAGTTACACTGTCACTAAGGCACAGGGCTAAAAACAGCACAAACACACACACACACATATACATTCACACACATACACACACAAACTGCTTGCACAATCACCAGCGCACATGGCTGAGAATGGCACACACACACAAACACACACACACACCAGTTTCACAGTCGCCAGGGCACAGGGCTGAGAAGAACACATACATACATACGTACACACACAAACTGCTTGCACAGTCGTCAGGGCTCAGG
Source organism: Bos taurus (assembly GCF_002263795.3). Classification (NCBI taxonomy): domain Eukaryota; kingdom Metazoa; phylum Chordata; class Mammalia; order Artiodactyla; family Bovidae; genus Bos; species Bos taurus. The sequence continues at coordinate 22,550,275 of NC_082638.1, forward strand.
GCTGTGAATGGCACACACAAACACTGACACACACACACACACACAAACAAACCATTGCACAATCACCAGGGCACAGGGCTGAGAATTCAAACTTACACACACACAGAGAAACCTGATGCACAGTCGCCAGGGCACAGGGCTGAGAACAGCACATGCACACACACACACACACACACACACACACACACACACCAACCGGTTGCACAGTCGCCAAGGGACATGGCTGAGAACGCCAGACACACACACACACATAAACAAAAACCGGTCACAGTCGACAGGAAACAGGGCTCAGAACAACACACACACACGCACACACACAAATTAACTGCACAGTCGCCAGGGCACAGGACTGAGAACAGCACACAAACACACACAGGGACACACAAACGGGTTGCACAGTTTCCAGGACACAGGTCTGAGAATGAAACACACACACACACACATACATAAACACATAAACCGGTTGCACACACACCAAGGCACAGGGCTCAGAACAGCTCGAACACACACACACAGACACACACAAAGCTTTGCACAGTCACCAGGCATAGGACTGAGAACAGCACACACACACACACAAACCTGTTGAACCGTCGCCTGGGCACAGGGCAGTGAACAGAACAAACACACACACAAACACCCAAACCGGTTACACAGTTTCCAGGGCACAGGGCTGAGAATAGCACAAACACACACATACACATACACAAACTGGTTTCATAGTCGCCAGGGCACGGGGCTGAAAATGGCACTCACACACACACACACAAATACACACAAACCTATTGCACAGTCACCAGGTCACAGGTCTTAGAACAGGACACATACACACAGATGCCCACACAAACAGGTTGCACAGTTGCCAGGGCAAAGGGATGAGAAAAGCACACACACACACACACACACACATACAGAAACATTCACACAAACCGGTTGCACAGTTGCCAGGGGACAGGGTTAAGAACAGCTCTAACACACACACACACACACATGCAAACAGATTGCACAGTCTCCAGGGTACAGCGCTGAGAACAGAACACACATACACACACACACACACACATAAACCAGTTTCACAGTCGCCAGAGCACAAGCCTGAGGACAACACAGACACACACATGCACAAATACAAATGAATTGCATGATCGCCAGGGCACAGGGCTGAGAACAGCACACACACACACACACACAAAAAACCAGTTGCGCAATTGCCAGGGCTCGGGTCTGAGAATAGCACACACACACATATATATGCACACAAACACACAAAAAATGGCTGCACAGTCTCCAGGACACAGGGCTGAGAATTCACACACACACCCAAACAAACCTGTTGCACAGTTGCCAGGGCACAGCGCTGAGTATGGCACACACTCACACACACAGACCAACCGGTTGAACCGTTACCAGAGCACAGGGCTGAGAACAGCACACACATACACACACACCGGTTGCACAGTCACCAGGCACAGGGCTAAGAACGGCACACAGTCACACACAAACACACACACAAACCGGTTGCACTGTCACCAGGGCACAGGGCAGAGAACAGCACACACACACAAAAACACAGAAAGACACACATACAAAAAAACGGGTTGCACAGTCGCCAGGGCACACGGCTTAGAACAGCACACACACACACACACACATACACACTAAAGGGTTGCAAAGTTGCCAGGGCACAGGTCTGAGAATGGCACACACACACACACACACACACATGCACACACACTTACAGGTTGCAGAGACTCCAGGACACAGTGCTGATAATTCACACACACACACACACACACACACACACAAAGCGGCTGCACAGTCTCCAAGGCAAAGGGCTCAATACAGCTCTAACACACACACACACATATACATAAATCGATTTCACAGTCACCAGAGCACAAGCCTGAGCACAGCACACACACACACGCACACACACAAACTAGTTTCAGAGTCGCCAGGGCACAGGGCTGAAAACAGCACACACACACGCAGACAAACTGGTTGCACAGTCGCCAGAGCACAGGGCTGAGAACAGCACACACACACACCAACACACACTCAAGCCAGTTTCTCAGTTGCCAGACCACAGGGCTGAGATCAGCATTCCCCAACACCCCCCCACACACACAAACCTGTACACATTCGCCAGCATACATGGCTGAGAACAGCACATACACACACATACACACACACACAGAAACCAGTTGTACAGTCGCCAGGGCACAGGGCTGAGCATGGCACACACACAGACCGACACACACAAAGAAACCAGTTTCAGAGTTGCCAGGGCAGAGGGCTGGGAACAGCACACACACACACATACACACACACACACACACATGTTGCACAGTCGCCTGGGCAGAGAGCTGAAAATGGCACACACACACACAAACAACTGCTTGCACAGTCGCCAGGACACAGAGATGAGAATCACACACACAAACACACACACACACACACACACACGCACACACACACAAACCTTTTGCACAGTTGCCAGGGCACAGGGCTGAGAACGGCACACACACACACCAGTTACACTGTCACTAAGGCACAGGGCTAAAAACAGCACAAACACACACACACATATACATTCACACACATACACACACAAACCGCTTGCACAGTCACCAGCGCACATGGCTGAGAATGGCACACACACACAAACACACACACACACACACCAGTTTCACAGTCGCCAGGGCACAGGGCTGAGAAGAACACATACATACACACATACACACACAAACTGCTTGCACAGTCGTCAGGGCTCAGGGCTGTGAATGGCACACACAAACACTGACACACACACACACAAACAAACCATTGCACAATAACCAGGGCACAGGGCTGAGAATTCAAACTTACACACACACAGAGAAACCTGATGCACAGTCGCCAGGGCACAGGACTGCGAACAGCACACACACACACACACACATACACAGAAAAACCGCTTGCACAGTCGCTAGGGCACAGGGCTGAGAACAGCACACACACACTCACACACACACACACACACACACACACACATAAACCGGTTGCAGAATCGCCAGGGTACAGGGCTGAGAACTGAACACACACACAGACACAAACTGGTTTTACAGTCGCTAGAGCACAAGCCTGAGAACAACACAGACACACACACGCACACACACAAATTAGTTGCACAGTTGTCAGGGCACAGGGCTGAGTATGCACACACACACACACAGACACACACACACACACACACACGCACACACACACAAACCGGTTTCACAGTCTCCAGGGCACACGGCTGAGAACAGCACATACGCAAACACAAACATACACACACAAACTGCTTGAACAGTTGCCATGGCAAAGGGCTGAGAATGGCACACACAATCACACACACACACACACGAATAAACCATTGCAGAGTCGCCAGGGCCCAGGGCTGAGAATGGCACACAAACACACACATACACTCATAAACCGGTTGCAGTGTCGCCAGGCCAAAGGGCTGAGAACAGCACACACACACACACACACACACATACACAAAAAAACCATTGCACAGTCTCAAGGGCACAGGGATGAGAACGGCGCACACACACACACAACACATACACAAACACACATGAACAAACTAATTGCATTTTTGCCAGGGCACAGGGCTGTAAACGGCACACACACACACACACACACACACACACACACACACATACACACACAAAACGGTTTCACAGTGACTAGAGCACAGTGTTGAGAACAGCACACAGACACACACACACACACACACACAAACAAACCGGTGCACAGTCGCCAGGGCACAGGGCTTAAAACAGCACATGCACACACACACACACACACACACACACACATACACACCAACCGGTTGCACAGTAGCCAAGGGACAGGGCTGAGAACCACAGACACACACAGACACACACACATACATAAACACAAACCGGTTTCACAGTCGACAGGAAACGGCTCAGAAGAGCACACACATACACACACACACAAAACTGTTGCACTGTTTCCAGGGCACAGGATTGAGAACAGCACACACACAGATTCACACACACACATACACAAATACATAAACTGGTTGTGCACTCTCCAAGTCACAGGGCTCAGATCATTCTAACACACACACACAAACCGATTGCACGGTCAACAGGGTTCATGATTGAGAACTGAACACCCTCACACAGAGACATAAACCGGTTTCACAGTCGCCAGAGGACAAGCCTGAGAACAACACAGACACACACACGCACACACACAAACCGGTTTCACAGTCTCCAGGGCACAGGGCTGAGAACAGCACATACCCAAACACAAACATACACACACATACTGCTTGCACAGTTGCCATGGCAAAGGGCTGAGAATGGCACACACACACACACACACACACACCCACACACACACACACACACACACACACGAACAAACCGTTGCACAGTCGCCAGGGCCCAGGGCTGAGAACAGCACACAAACACACACAGGGACACACAAACGGGTTGCACAGTTGCCAGGACACAGGTCTGAGAATGAAACACACACACACATAAACACTAACCGGTTTCACAGTCGACAGGAAACAGGGCTCAGAATGGCACATACACACACACACACACACACACACACATGCACAAAAGTGTTGCACTGTTTGCAGGGCACAGGATTGAGAACAGCACACACAGAGATTCACACACACACATACACAAACACATAAACCGGTTGCACACTAGCCAAGGCACAGGGCTCAGAACAGCTCTAACACACACACACACACACACACACACACACACACAAACCGATTGCACGGTCACCAGGGTTCATGGCTGAGAAGAGAACACACACACACACAGACATGAACCGGTTTCAAAGTCGCCAGAGCACAAGCCTCAGAACAACACAGACACACACACGCACACACACAAATTAGTTGCACAGTCACCAGGGCACAGGACTGAGAACAGCACACACACACACACAGGGACACACAAACGGGTTGCACAGTTGCCAGGACACAGGTCTGACAATGAAACACACACACACACACACAAACCGGTTTCATAGTCGCCAGGGCACAGGTCTGAGAATACAAACACACACACACACACACATACACACACAAACCAGTTGCACAGATCCCGGCTACAGGACTGAGAACAGAACACACACACACACACACACACACACACACACCTGTTTCACAGTCTCCAGAGAACAAGCCTGAGAACAGCACACACACACACATGCACACACACAAACTAATTGCACAGTCGCCAGGGCACAGGGCTGAGAATGGCACACACACACACACACACACACACACACACACACAAATCAGTTGCATAGTCTCCAGGGCACAGGGCTGAGAATTCACTTAAACACACACACACAAACACATACCTGCTGCACAGTTACCAGGGCAGAGGCCTGAAAATGGCACACATTCACACACACACACACACAAACCGGTTGCACAGTCGCAAGGGCACAGGGCTGAGAACAGGAAATAGAACACACACATATACACTCACACACATACACACACAAACCACTTGCACAGTCACCAAGGCACAGGGCTGAGACTGGCACACACACACACACACACACACACACACACACACACACACACACACCGGTTTCTCAGTCGCCAGGGCACAGGGCTGAGAACAGCATATACACACACAGACAGATGCACACACAGACACATACACACAAACACACACACACATACAAACCGGTTTCACAGTTGCCAAGGAACAGGGCTGAGAAAAGCACATACACACACACACACACACACACACATACACACACAGAAACATACACAAACAAACTGCTTGCACAGTCATCAGGGCACAGGGCTGTGAATGGCACACACAAATACAAACACACACACACACACACACGAACAAACCATTGCACAGTCGCCAGGGCATTGGGCTGAGATAGGCACACACACACACAAACACACACACATACACATAAACCTGTTGCACAGTAGCCAAGGCACAGGGCTCAGAACAGCTCAAACACACACACACACACACACACACACCGCAAACCAGATTCTTTGTAGCCAGGGCACAGGACTGAGAACAGCACACACACACACACACACACACACACACACACACACACACCAACCGGTTGCACAGTCTCTAGGAAACAGGGCTGAAAAGAGCACACACTTACACACACTCACACACACAAACGGTTACACAGTCGCCAGGACACAGAGATGAGAGTCGCGTGCACACACACACACACACAAACCAGTTGCACAGTCGGAAGGGCACATGGCTGAAATCAGCACACACACAGACACACACACACACACCGATTCCTCAGTTTCCAGGGCATAAGGCTCAGGATGGCACACACACCTACACACACATATACACAAACTGGTTGAACAATCGCCAGGGCAAAGGTTTGAGAACAGCACACACACACACAAACACACAGGCATACAGATACTGGTTGCACAATGGCCAGGGCAAAGGGTTGAGAACAGCACACACACACACACACACACACACACACACAGGCATACAGATACTGGTTGCACAATCGCCAGGGCACAGGGCTGAGAACAGCAACACACACACACACACACACACACACACACACACACACACATGAACACAAACCAGTATCAGAGTCGCCAGGGCACAGTGCCAGAACAGCACACACACACACACACACATACCGGTTGCACAGTCACCAGTCACAGGGCTGGGAATGCCAGACACACACACACTCACACACACACCACAAACATATGGACACAAACCGCTTGCACAGTCCCCAGGGTACAGGGCTGAGAACGGCACACACACACACACACACACACACACACATACACACACACACACATACAGACACAAACCGCCTGCATATTCACCAGGGCACAGGGCTGAGAATAGAACACACATACACACACATACATAAACTGGTTTCACAGTCGCCAGGGCACAAGCCTGAGAACAGCCCACACACCCACACATGCACGCACACACACATTAGTTGCACAGTTGACAGGGCACTGGGCTGTGAACCACACAAACACACACACACACACACATAAACACAAACCTGTTTCACAGTCGCTAGGGCACAGGGCTGAGAACGGGACACACACACACACACACACACACACATACACCAGTTTCACTGTCACCAGGGCACAGGCCAGAGAACAGCACACACACACACAAACTGGTTGCACAGTTGCCAGGGCACAGGGCTGAGCATGGCACACATACACAGACACACAGACACAGACACACACAAACTGGTTTCAGATTCGCCAGGGCACAAGGCTGAGAACAGCACACACACAAAAAAAACACACAAACTGGTTGCACAGTGGCCAGGGCACAGAGCTCAGAATGGCACACACACACACACACACACACACACACACAAATCGGTTCCACAATTGCCAGGGAACAGGTCTGAGAATGGAACACACACACACACACACAAACATGCACAGACACACACAAACCTGTTACACAGTCTCCAAGGCACAGGGCTGAGAATTCACACATACACACACACACACAAAACTGTTACGTAGTTGCCAGGGCACAGGGCCGAGAACGGCACACACTCAAACACACACACAAACTGGCTTCACAGTTGCCAGGGCACAGGGCTGAGAACAGCACACACACACACACACACACACACACACGCACGCACACACACGCAAAAATGGGTTGCATAGTTGCCAGGGCACAGGTCTGAGAATGGCACAAACACACACACACACACACACACACGCACGCACGCACGCACACACACACATAAACCTGTGGTACAGTCTCCAGGGCACAGGCCTGAGAATTCACACACACACCCATAACACACACCTATACACACACTCCTGTTGCACAGTTGCCATGGCACAGGGCTGAGAACAGCCTACACTCACATACACACACAAAAATTGGTTGCACAGTTGCCAGAGCACATGTCTGAGAACAGCACACACACACACACACACACCAGTTGCAAAGTCACCAGGCACAGAGCTGAGAACGGCACAGACTCACACACACACAGAAACTGGTTGCACAGTCACCAGAGCACAAGCCTGAGAACAGCACACAGACACACACACACACACACACACAAACCGGTTGTAGAGTCGCCAGGGCACAGGGCTGAGCAAGGCACACACACAGACACACACACACATACACAAACCTGTTTCACAGTTGCCAGGGCACAGGGCTGAGAACGGCACACACACAAACACACACACCCACATACATAAACCAGTTTCACTGTCGCCAGGGCACAGGCCAGAGAACAGCACACACCCTCACAAACTGGTTGCACAGTCACCATGCACAGAGCTGAGAATGGCACACACACACATACACACACACACAGACGCACCATCTGGTTGCACTGTCGCCAGGGCACAGAGCTGAGAACAGCAAACGCACACACACACACACACAAACACACACACACACCGGTTGCACAGTCGCCACACACAGGGCTCAGAACGGCACACACACACGTGTACTCACACACACACATACACATAAACTCGTTGCACAGTCGCCAAGGAAAAGGTTCAGAACAGCTCTAACACACACACACACACACACAAACCAGTCGCACAGTCGCCAGGGTACAGGGCTGAGAACAGCACACATACACACACAACATCTTGCAAAGTCGTCAGTGCCCAGGGCTGAGAACGGCACACACACACACCAGTTACACTGTCACTAAGGCACAGGGCTAAAAACAGCACAAACACACACACACACATATACACTCACATACATACACACACAAACTACTTGCACAGTCGCCCGGGCATATGGCTGATAATGGCACACACACACACACACACACACACACACACACACACACACACCCCAATTTCACAGTCGCCCGGGCACAGGGCTGTGAATGGCACACACAAACACTGACACACACACACACACACATATACACTCACATACATAAACACACAAACCGCTTGCACTGTCGCCAAGGCACCTGGCTGAGAATGGCACACACACACACACACACACACACACACACACACACAGCAGTTTCACAGTCGCCAGGGCACAGGGCTGAGAAGAACACATACATACACACATACACACACAAACTGCTTGCACAGTCGTCAGGGCTCAGGGCTGTGAATGGCACACACAAACACTGACACACACACACACACGAAGAAACCATTGCGCAATCACCAGGGCACAGGGCTGAGAATTCAAACTTACACACACACACACAAACCTGATGCACAGTCGCCAGGGCACAGGGCTGAGAACGGCGCACACACACACACACACACACACACACACAAATAAAGACACACAATCCGGTTTCACAGTCGCCAGAGCACAGGGCTGAGAACAGCACACATACACACACACAAACACAAACTGGTTGTGCAGTCATCAGTACACATTGCTGAGAACGGCACACACACACACACACACATACACAGAAAAACCGCTTGCACAGTCGCTAGGGCACAGGGCTGAGAACGGCGCACACACACACACACACACACACACACAAATAAAGACACACAATCCGGTTTAACAGTCGCCAGAGCACAGGGCTGAGAACAGCACACATACACACACACAAACACAAACTGGTTGTGCAGTCATCAGTACACATTGCTGAGAACGGCACACACACACACACACACACACACACTAACACACATACACCTAAATCTGTTGCACATTCACCAGGGCACAGGACCGTGAACAGCAGACACAGAAACACACACACACACAAACAGGTTGCACAGTAGCTAGGGCACAGGGCTGAGAACAGAACACACACACACACAAACCAATTTCCCAGTCACCAGAGCACGGGGCAGAGAACAGCACACACACACACACACACATACACACTAAAGGGTTGCAAAGTTGCCAGGGCACAGGTCTGAGAATGGCGCACACACACACACACACGCACGAACGCACACATACAGGTTGCACAGACTCCAGGACACAGGGCTGATAATTCACACACACACACACACATAAAGCGGCTGTACAGTCGCCAAGACAAAGGACTCAAAACAGCTCTAACAAACACACACACACATATACATAAATCGGTGTCACAGTCACCAGAGCACAAGCCTGAGCACAGCACACACACACACATGCACACACACAAACTAGTTGCACAGTCTCCAGGGAACAGGGCTGATAACAGCACATGCACACACACACACACACACACACACACATACACACCAACCGGTTGCACAGTCGCCAAGGGACAGGGCTGAGACCACAGACACAGACACACACACACACATAAACAAAAACCGTTTTCACAGTCGACAGGAAACAGGGCTCAGAACAACACACACACACGCACACACACAATTTAATTGCACAGTCGCCAGGGCACAGGACTGAGAACAGCACACAAACACACACAGGGACACACAAACGGGGTGCACAGTTTCCAGGACACAGGTCTGAGAATGAAACACACACACACACACATACACAAACACATAAACCGGTTGCGCACACACCAAGGCACAGGGCTCAGAACAGCTCGAACACACACACACAGACACACACAAACGTTTGCACAGTCGCCAGGTATAGGACTGAGAACAGCACACACACACACACAAACCTGTTGAACTGTCGCCTGGGCACAGGGCAGTGAACAGAACAAACACACACACAAACACCCAAACCGGTTACACAGTTTCCAGGGCACAGGGCTGAGAATAGCACAAACACACACATACACATACACAAACTGGTTTCATAGTCGCCAGGGCACGGGGCTGAAAATGGCACACACACACACAAATACACACAAACCTATTGCACAGTCACCAGGTCACAGGTCTTAGAACAGGACACATACACACAGATACACACACAAACAGGTTGCACAGTCGCCAGGGCAAAGGGATGACCAAAGCACACACACACACACACACACACACACACAGAAACATTCACACAAACCGGTTGTACAGTTACCAGGGGACAGGGTTAAGAACAGCTCTAACACACACACACACACACACATGCAAAGTGATTGCACAGTCTCCAGGGTACTGCGCTGAGAACTGAACACACATACACACACACACACACACACACACACATAAACCGGTTTCACAGTCGCCAGAGCACAAGCCTGAGGACAACACAGACACACACACGCACAAACACAAATGAGTTGCATGATCGCCAGCGCACAGGGCTGAGAACAGCACACACACACACACACACACACACAAAACCAGTTGCACAATTGCCAGGGCTCGGGTCTGAGAATAGCACACACACACACATATATGCACACAAACACACAAAAAATGGCTGCACAGTCTCCAGGACACAGGGCTGAGAATTCACACACACACCCAAACAAACCTGTTGCACAGTTGCCAGGGCACAGCGCTGAGTATGGCACACACTCACACACACAGACCAACCGGTTGAACCGTTACCAGAGCACAGGGCTGAGAACAGCACACACATACACACACACCGGTTGCACAGTCACCAGGCACAGGGCTAAGAACGGCACACAGTCACACACAAACACACACACAAACCGGTTGCACTGTCACCAGGGCACAGGGCAGAGAACAGCACACACACACAAAAACACAGAAAGACACACATACAAAAAAACGGGTTGCACAGTCGCCAGGGCACACGGCTGAGAACAGCACACACACACACACACATACACACTAAAGGGTTGCAAAGTTGCCAGGGCACAGGTCTGAGAATGGCACACACACACACACACACACACACACACACACATGCACACACACTTGTTGCAGAGATTCCAGGACACAGTGCTGATAATTCACACACACACACACACACACACACACACACACACAAAGCGGCTGCACAGTCTCCAAGGCAAAGGGCTCAAAACAGCTCTAACACACACACACACACATATACATAAATCGATTTCACAGTCACCAGAGCACAAGCCTGAGCACAGCACACACACACACACACGCACACACACAAATTAGCTTCACAGTCGCCAGGGCACAGGGCTGAAAACAGCACACACACACGCAGACAAACTGGTTGCACAGTCGCCAGAGCACAGGGCTGAGAACAGCACACACACATACCAACACACACTCAAGCCGGTTTCACAGTTGCCAGACCACAGGGCTGAGATCAGCACTCCCCCACCCCCACACACACACAAACCTGTACACATTCGCCAGCGTACAAGGCTGAGAACAGCAGATACACACACATACACACACACACAGAAACCAGTTGTACAGTCGCCAGGGCACAGGGCTGAGCATGGCACACACACAGACCGACACACACACAAAGAAACCAGTTTCAGAGTTGCCAGGGCAGAGGGCTGGGAACAGCACACACACACACATACACACACACACACACACACACCTGTTGCACAGTCGCCTGGGCACAGAGCTGAAAATGGCACACACACACACAAACAACTGCTTGCACAGTCGCCTGGACACAGAGATGAGAATCACACACACACACACACACACACACGCACACGCACACAAACCTTTGGACAGTTGCCAGGGCACAGGGCTGAGAACGGCACACACACACAGCAGTTACACTGTCACTAAGGCACAGGGCTAAAAACAGCACAAACACACACACACACATATACATTCACACACATACACACACAAACTGCTTGCACAATCACCAGCGCACATGGCTGAGAATGGCACACACACACAAACACACACACACACCAGTTTCACAGTCGCCAGGGCACAGGGCTGAGAAGAACACATACATACATACGTACACACACAAACTGCTTGCACAGTCGTCAGGGCTCAGGGCTGTAAATGGCACACACAAACACTGACACACACACACACACAAACAAACCATTGCACAATCACCAGGGCACAGGGCTGAGAATTCAAACTTACACACACACAGAGAAACCTGATGCACAGTCGCCAGGGCACAGGGCTGAGAACAGCACATGCACACACACACACACACACACACACACACACACACACACACACCAACCGGTTGCACAGTGGCCAAGGGACATGGCTGAGAACGCCAGACACACACACACACATAAACAAAAACCGTTTTCACAGTCGACAGGAAACAGGGCTCAGAACAACACACACACACGCACACACACAATTTAATTGCACAGTCGCCAGGGCACAGGACTGAGAACAGCACACAAACACACACAGGGACACACAAACGGGGTGCACAGTTTCCAGGACACAGGTCTGAGAATGAAACACACACACACACACATACATAAACACATAAACCGGTTGCGCACACACCAAGGCACAGGGCTCAGAACAGCTCGAACACACACACACAGACACACACAAACCTTTGCACAGTCACCAGGCATAGGACTGAGAACAGCACACACACACACACAAACCTGTTGAACTGTCGCCTGGGCACAGGGCAGTGAACAGAACAAACACACACACAAACACCCAAACCGGTTACACAGTTTCCAGGGCACAGGGCTGAGAATAGCACAAACACACACATACACATACACAAACTGGTTTCATAGTCGCCAGGGCACGGGGCTGAAAATGGCACTCACACACACACACACAAATACACACAAACCTATTGCACAGTCACCAGGTCACAGGTCTTAGAACAGGACACATACACACAGATGCCCACACAAACAGGTTGCGCAGTCGCCAGGGCAAAGGGATGAGAAAAGCACACACACACACACACACACACACATACAGAAACATTCACACAAACCGGTTGCACAGTTGCCAGGGGACAGGGTTAAGAACAGCTCTAACACACACACACACACACACACACATGCAAACAAATTGCACAGTCTCCAGGGTACAGCGCTGAGAACAGAACACACACACACACACACACACACACATAAACCGGTTTCACAGTCGCCAGAGCACAAGCCTGAGGACAACACAGACACACACATGCACAAACACAAATGAGTTGCATGATCGCCAGGGCACAGGGCTGAGAACAGCACACACACACACACACACACAAAACCAGTTGCACAATTGCCAGGGCTCGGGTCTGAGAATAGCACACACACACACATATATGCACACAAACACACAAAAAATGGCTGCACAGTCTCCAGGACACAGGGCTGAGAATTCACACACACACCCAAACAAACCTGTTGCACAGTTGCCAGGGCACAGCGCTGAGTATGGCACACACTCACACACACAGACAAACCGGTTGAACCGTTACCAGAGCACAGGGCTGAGAACAGCACACACATACACACACACCGGTTGCACAGTCACCAGGCACAGGGCTAAGAACGGCACACAGTCACACACAAACACACACACAAACCGGTTGCACTGTCACCAGGGCACAGGGCAGAGAACAGCACACACACACAAAAACACAGAAAGACACACATACAAAAAAACGGGTTGCACAGTCGCCAGGGCACACGGCTGAGAACAGCACACACACACACACACATACACACTAAAGGGTTGCAAAGTTGCCAGGGCACAGGTCTGAGAATGGCACACACACACACACACACACACACACACACACACACATGCACACACACTTGTTGCAGAGATTCCAGGACACAGTGCTGATAATTCACACACACACACACACACACACACACACACACAAAGCGGCTGCACAGTCTCCAAGGCAAAGGGCTCAAAACAGCTCTAACACACACACACACACATATACATAAATCGATTTCACAGTCACCAGAGCACAAGCCTGAGCACAGCACACACACACACACACGCACACACACAAACTAGTTTCAGAGTCGCCAGGGCACAGGGCTGAAAACAGCACACACACACGCAGACAAACTGGTTGCACATTCGCCAGAGCACAGGGCTGAGAACAGCACACATACATACCAACACACACTCAAGCCGGTTTCACAGTTGCCAGACCACAGGGCTGAGATCAGCACTCCCCCACCCCCACACACACACAAACCTGTACACATTCGCCAGCGTACAAGGCTGAGAACAGCACATACACACACATACACACACACACAGAAACCAGTTGTACAGTCGCCAGGGCACAGGGCTGAGCATGGCACACACACAGACCGACACACACACAAAGAAACCAGTTTCAGAGTTGCCAGGGCAGAGGGCTGGGAACAGCACACACACACACATACACACACACACACACCTGTTGCACAGTCGCCTGGGCACAGAGCTGAAAATGGCACACACACACACACAAACAACTGCTTGCACAGTCGCCTGGACACAGAGATGAGAATCACACACACACACACACACACACACGCACACGCACACAAACCTTTTGCACAGTTGCCAGGGCACAGGGCTGAGAACGGCACACACACACAGCAGTTACACTGTCACTAAGGCACAGGGCTAAAAACAGCACAAACACACACACACACATATACATTCACACACATACACACACAAACTGCTTGCACAATCACCAGCGCACATGGCTGAGAATGGCACACACACACAAACACACACACACACCAGTTTCACAGTCGCCAGGGCACAGGGCTGAGAAGAACACATACATACATACGTACACACACAAACTGCTTGCACAGTCGTCAGGGCTCAGGGCTGTAAATGGCACACACAAACACTGACACACACACACACACAAACAAACCATTGCACAATCACCAGGGCACAGGGCTGAGAATTCAAACTTACACACACACAGAGAAACCTGATGCACAGTCGCCAGGGCACAGGGCTGAGAACAGCACATGCACACACACACACACACACACACACACACACACACACACACACCAACCTGTTGCACAGTCGCCAAGGGACATGGCTGAGAACGCCAGACACACACACACACATAAACAAAAACCGGTCACAGTCGACAGGAAACAGGGCTCAGAACAACACACACACACGCACACACACAATTTAATTGCACAGTCGCCAGGGCACAGGACTGAGAACAGCACACAAACACACACAGGGACACACAAACGGGTTGCACAGTTTCCAGGACACAGGTCTGAGAATGAAACACACACACACACACATACATAAACACATAAACCGGTTGCGCACACACCAAGGCACAGGGCTCAGAACAGCTCGAACACACACACACAGACACACACAAAGCTTTGCACAGTCACCAGGCATAGGACTGAGAACAGCACACACACACACACAAACCTGTTGAACTGTCGCCTGGGCACAGGGCAGTGAACAGAACAAACACACACACAAACACCCAAACCGGTTACACAGTTTCCAGGGCACAGGGCTGAGAATAGCACAAACACACACATACACATACACAAACTGGTTTCATAGTCGCCAGGGCACGGGGCTGAAAATGGCACTCACACACACACACACAAATACACACAAACCTATTGCACAGTCACCAGGTCACAGGTCTTAGAACAGGACACATACACACAGATGCCCACACAAACAGGTTGCACAGTCGCCAGGGCAAAGGGATGAGAAAAGCACACACACACACACACACACACACACATACAGAAACATTCACACAAACCGGTTGCACAGTTGCCAGGGGACAGGGTTAAGAACAGCTCTAACACACACACACACACACACACACACATGCAAACAAATTGCACAGTCTCCAGGGTACAGCGCTGAGAACAGAACACACACACACACACACACACACACATAAACCGGTTTCACAGTCGCCAGAGCACAAGCCTGAGGACAACACAGACACACACACGCACAAACACAAATGAGTTGCATGATCGCCAGGGCACAGGGCTGAGAACAGCACACACACACACACACACACAAAACCAGTTGCACAATTGCCAGGGCTCGGGTCTGAGAATAGCACACACACACACACATATATGCACACAAACACACAAAAAATGGCTGCACAGTCTCCAGGACACAGGGCTGAGAATTCACACACACACCCAAACAAACCTGTTGCACAGTTGCCAGGGCACAGCGCTGAGTATGGCACACACTCACACACACAGACCAACCGGTTGAACCGTTACCAGAGCACAGGGCTGAGAACAGCACACACATACACACACACCGGTTGCACAGTCACCAGGCACAGGGCTAAGAACGGCACACAGTCACACACAAACACACACACAAACCGGTTGCACTGTCACCAGGGCACAGGGCAGAGAACAGCACACACACACAAAAACACAGAAAGACACACATACAAAAAAACGGGTTGCACAGTCGCCAGGGCACACGGCTGAGAACAGCACACACACACACACACATACACACTAAAGGGTTGCAAAGTTGCCAGGGCACAGGTCTGAGAATGGCACACACACACACACACACACACACATGCACACACACTTACAGGTTGCAGAGACTCCAGGACACAGTGCTGATAATTCACACACACACACACACACACACACACAAAGCGGCTGCACAGTCTCCAAGGCAAAGGGCTCAAAACAGCTCTAACACACACACACACATATACATAAATCGATTTCACAGTCACCAGAGCACAAGCCTGAGCACAGCACACACACACACGCACACACACAAACTAGTTTCAGAGTCGCCAGGGCACAGGGCTGAAAACAGCACACACACACGCAGACAAACTGGTTGCACAGTCGCCAGAGCACAGGGCTGAGAACAGCACACACACACACCAACACACACTCAAGCCAGTTTCTCAGTTGCCAGACCACAGGGCTGAGATCAGCATTCCCCAACACCCCCCCACACACACAAACCTGTACACATTCGCCAGCATACATGGCTGAGAACAGCACATACACACACATACACACACACACAGAAACCAGTTGTACAGTCGCCAGGGCACAGGGCTGAGCATGGCACACACACAGACCGACACACACACAAAGAAACCAGTTTCAGAGTTGCCAGGGCAGAGGGCTGGGAACAGCACACACACACACACACACCTGTTGCACAGTCGCCTGGGCAGAGAGCTGAAAATGGCACACACACACACAAACAACTGCTTGCACAGTCGCCAGGACACAGAGATGAGAATCACACACACACACACACACACACACGCACACACACGCACACACACACAAACCTTTTGCACAGTTGCCAGGGCACAGGGCTGAGAACGGCACACACACACACCAGTTACACTGTCACTAAGGCACAGGGCTAAAAACAGCACAAACACACACACACATATACATTCACACACATACACACACAAACCGCTTGCACAGTCACCAGCGCACATGGCTGAGAATGGCACACACACACAAACACACACACACACACACCAGTTTCACAGTCGCCAGGGCACAGGGCTGAGAAGAACACATACATACACACATACACACACAAACTGCTTGCACAGTCGTCAGGGCTCAGGGCTGTGAATGGCACACACAAACACTGACACACACACACACACAAACAAACCATTGCACAATCACCAGGGCACAGGGCTGAGAATTCAAACTTACACACACACAGAGAAACCTGATGCACAGTCGCCAGGGCACAGGGCTGAGAACAGCACACACACACACACACACATACACAGAAAAACCGCTTGCACAGTCGCTAGGGCACAGGGCTGAGAACAGCACACACACACTCACACACACACACACACACATAAACCGGTTGCAGAATCGCCAGGGTACAGGGCTGAGAACTGAACACACACACAGACACAAACTGGTTTTACAGTCGCTAGAGCACAAGCCTGAGAACAACACAGACACAAACATGCACACACACAAATTAGTTGCACAGTTGTCAGGGCACAGGGCTGATATGCACACACACACACACAGACACACACACACACACACACACACACGCACACACACACAAACCGGTTTCACAGTCTCCAGGGCACACGGCTGAGAACAGCACATACGCAAACACAAACATACACACACAAACTGCTTGCACAGTTGCCAGGGCAAAGGGCTGAGAATGGCACACACAATCACACACACACACACACGAATAAACCATTGCAGAGTCGCCAGGGCCCAGGGCTGAGAATGGCACACAAACACACACATACACTCATAAACCGGTTGCAGTGTCGCCAGGCCAAAGGGCTGACAACAGCACACACACACACACACACACACACATACACAAAAAAACCATTGCACAGTCTCAAGGGCACAGGGATGAGAATGGCGCACACACACACACAACACATACACACACACACATGAACAAACTAATTGCATTTTTGCCAGGGCACAGGGATGTAAACGGCACACACACACACACACACACTCACACACACACACAAAACGGTTTCACAGTGACTAGAGCACAGTGTTGAGAACAGCACACAGACACACACACACACACACACAAACAAACCGGTGCACAGTCGCCAGGGCACAGGGCTTAAAACAGCACATGCACACACACACACACACACACACACATACACACCAACCGGTTGCACAGTAGCCAAGGGACAGGGCTGAGAACCACAGACACACACAGACACACACACATACATAAACACAAACCGGTTTCACAGTCGACAGGAAACGGCTCAGAAGAGCACACACATACACACACACACAAAACTGTTGCACTGTTTCCAGGGCACAGGATTGAGAACAGCACACACACAGATTCACACACACACATACACAAATAAATACACTG
>NC_082638.1:22575000-22607500 GCF_002263795.3 Bos taurus
TGACAACAGCACACACACACACACACACACACACATACACAAAAAAACCATTGCACAGTCTCAAGGGCACAGGGATGAGAATGGCGCACACACACACACAACACATACACACACACACATGAACAAACTAATTGCATTTTTGCCAGGGCACAGGGATGTAAACGGCACACACACACACACACACACACACACACACACACACAAAACGGTTTCACAGTGACTAGAGCACAGTGTTGAGAACAGCACACAGACACAGACACACACACACACAAACAAACCGGTGCACAGTCGCCAGGGCACAGGGCTTAAAACAGCACATGCACACACACACACACACACACACACACACATACACACCAACCGGTTGCACAGTAGCCAAGGGACAGGGCTGAGAACCACAGACACACACAGACACACACACATACATAAACACAAACCGGTTTCACAGTCGACAGGAAACGGCTCAGAAGAGCACACACATACACACATACACAAAACTGTTGCACAGTTTCCAGGGCACAGGATTGAGAAGAGCACACACTGAGATTCACACACACACATACACAAACACATAAACCGGTTGCACACTAGCCAAGGCACAGGGCTCAGAACAGCTCTAACACACACACACACACACACACACACACACACACCGATTGCATGGTCACCAGGGTTCATGGCTGAGAAGAGAACACACACACACACACAGACAGAAACCGGTTTCACAGTCGCCAGAGCACAAGCCTCAGAACAACACAGACACACACACGCACACACACAAATTAGTTGCACAGTCACCAGGGCACAGGACTGAGAACAGCACACACACACACACAGGGACACACAAACGGGTTGCACAGTTGCCAGGACACAGGTCTGACAATGAAACACACACACACACACACAAACCGGTTTCATAGTCGCCAGGGCACAGGTCTGAGAATACAAACACACACACACACACATACACACACAAACCAGTTGCACAGATCCCGGCTACAGGACTGAGAACAGAACACACACACACACACACACACACACACACACACACACACACACACCTGTTTCACAGTCTCCAGAGAACAAGCCTGAGAACAGCACACACACACACACATGCACACACACAAACTAATTGCACAGTCGCCAGGGCACAGGGCTCAGAACAGCTCAAACACATACACACACACACACACCACAAACCAGATTCTTTGTAGCCAGGGCACAGGACTGAGAACATCACACACACACACACACACACACACACACACACACACACCAACCGGTTGCACAGTCTCTAGGAAACAGGGCTGAAAAGAGCACACACTTACACACACTCACACACACAAACGGTTACACAGTCGCCAGGACACAGAGATGAGAGTCGCGTGCACACACACACACACACAAACCAGTTGCACAGTCGGAAGGGCACATGGCTGAAATCAGCACACACACAGACACACACACACACACCGGTTCCTCAGTTTCCAGGGCATAAGGCTCAGGATGGCACACACACCTACACACACATATACACAAACTGGTTGAACAATCGCCAGGGCAAAGGGTTGAGAACAGCACACACACACACAAACACACAGGCATACAGATACTGGTTGCACAATGGCCAGGGCAAAGGGTTGAGAACAGCACACACACACACACACACAGGCATACAGATACTGGTTGCACAATCGCCAGGGCACAGGGCTGAGAACAGCAACACACACACACACACACACACACACACACACACATGAACACAAACCAGTATCAGAGTCGCCAGGGCACAGTGCCAGAACAGCACACACACACACACACACATACCGGTTGCACAGTCACCAGTCACAGGGCTGGGAATGCCAGACACACACACACTCACACACACACACACACACTCACACACACACACACAAACATATGGACACAAACCGCTTGCACAGTCCCCAGGGTACAGGGCTGAGAACGGCACACACACACACACACACACACATACACACACACACACATACAGACACAAACCGCCTGCATATTCACCAGGGCACAGGGCTGAGAATAGAACACACATACACACACATACATAAACTGGTTTCACAGTCGCCAGGGCACAAGCCTGAGAACAGCCCTCACACCCACACATGCACGCACACACACATTAGTTGCACAGTTGACAGGGCACTGGGCTGTGAACCACACAAAAACACACACACACACACACACATAAACACAAACCTGTTTCACAGTCGCTAGGGCACAGGGCTGAGAACGGGACACACACACACACACACACACACACACACACACACACATACACCAGTTTCACTGTCACCAGGGCACAGGCCAGAGAACAGCACACACACACACAAACTGGTTGCACAGTTGCCAGGGCACAGGGCTGAGCATGGCACACATACACAGACACACAGACACAGACACACACAAACTGGTTTCAGATTCGCCAGGGCACAAGGCTGAGAACAGCACACACACACAAAAAAACACACAAACTGGTTGCACAGAGGCCAGGGCACAGAGCTCAGAATGGCACACACACACACACACACACACACACACACACACACAAACCGGTTCCACAATTGCCAGGGAACAGGTCTGAGAATGGAACACACACACACACACACAAAAACATGCACAGACACACACAAACCTGTTACACAGTCTCCAAGGCACAGGGCTGAGAATTCACACATACACACACACACACAAACCTGTTACGTAGTTGCCAGGGCACAGGGCCGAGAACCGCACATACTCTAACACACACACAAACTGGCTTCACAGTTGCCAGGGCACAGGGCTGAGAACAGCACACACACACACACACACACACACACACACGCACACACACGCAAAAATGGGTTGCATAGTTGCCAGGGCACAGGTCTGAGAATGGCACAAACACACACACACACACACTCACACGCACGCACGCACGCACGCACACACATAAACCTGTGGTACAGTCTCCAGGGCACAGGCCTGAGAATTCACACACACACCCATAACACACACCCATACACACACTCCTGTTGCACAGTTGCCATGGCACAGGGCTGAGAACAGCCTACACTCACATACACACACAAAAATTGGTTGCACAGTTACCAGAGCACATGTCTGAGAACAGCACACACACACACACACACACCAGTTGCAAAGTCACCAGGCACAGAGCTGAGAACGGCACAGACTCACACACACACAGAAACTGGTTGCACAGTCACCAGAGCACAAGCCTGAGAACAGCACACAGACACACACACACACACACACACAAACCGGTTGTAGAGTCGCCAGGGCACAGGGCTGAGCAAGGCACACACACAGACACACACACACATAAACACAAACCTGTTTCACAGTTGCCAGGGCACAGGGCTGAGAACGGCACACACACAAACACACACACCCACATACATAAACCAGTTTCACTGTCGCCAGGGCACAGGCCACAGAACAGCACACACCCTCACAAACTGGTTGCACAGTCACCATGGCACAGAGCTGAGAATGGCACACACACACACACACACACACACACACACCATCTGGTTGCACTGTCGCCAGGGCACAGAGCTGAGAACAGCAAACGCACACACACACACACACAAACACACACACACACCGGTTGCACAGTCGCCACAAAGGGCTCAGAACGGCACACACACACGTGTACTCACACACACACATACACATAAACTCGTTGCACAGTCACCAAGGAAAAGGTTCAGAACAGCTCTAACACACACACACACACACAAACCAGTCGCACAGTCGCCAGTGCCCAGGGCTGAGAATGGCACACAAACACACACATACACTCATAAACCGGTTGCAGTGTCGCCAGGCCAAAGGGCTGAGAACAGCACACACACACACACACACACACACACACACACACAAAAACCATTGCACAGTCTCAAGGGCACAGGGATGAGAACGGCGCACACACACACACAACACATACACACACACACATGAACAAACTAATTGCATTTTTGCCAGGGCACAGGGCTGTAAACGGCACACACACACACACACACACACACACACACACACACACACATACACACACAAAACGGTTTCACAGTGACTAGAGCACAGTGTTGAGAACAGCACACAGACACACACACACACACACACAAACAAACCGGTGCACAGTCGCCAGGGCACAGGGCTTAAAACAGCACATGCACACACACACACACACACACACACACATACACACCAACCGGTTGCACAGTAGCCAAGGGACAGGGCTGAGAACCACAGACACACACAGACACACACACATACATAAACACAAACCGGTTTCACAGTCGACAGGAAACGGCTCAGAAGAGCACACACATACACACACACACAAAACTGTTGCACTGTTTCCAGGGCACAGGATTGAGAACAGCACACACACAGATTCACACACACACATACACAAATAAATAAACTGGTTGTGCACTCTCCAAGTCACAGGGCTCAGAACAGCTCTAACACACACACACAAACCGATTACACGATCACCAGGGTTCATGATTGAGAACTGAACACCCCCACACAGAGACATAAACCGGTTTCACAGTCGCCAGAGGACAAGCCTGAGAACAACACAGACACACACACGCACACACACAAACCGGTTTCACAGTCTCCAGGGCACAGGGCTGAGAACAGCACATACCCAAACACAAACATACACACACATACTGCTTGCACAGTTGCCATGGCAAAGGGCTGAGAATGGCACACACACACACCCACACACACACACACACACACACACACACACGAACAAACCATTGCACAGTCGCCAGGGCCCAGGGCTGAGAATGGCACACAAACACACACATACACTCATAAACCAGTTGCAGTGTCACCAGGCCAATGGGCTGAGAAAGCACACACACACACACACACACACATACACAAAAAAACCGCTTGCACAATCTCCAGGGCACAGGGATGAGAACGGCGCACACACACACACACACACACACACACATGAACAAACTAGTTGCGTTGTTGCCAGGGCACATGGCTGAAAACGGCACACACACACACACACACACATACACACACAAAACGGTTTCACAGTCACCAGAGCACAGTGTTGAGAACAGCACACAGACACAGACACACACACACACAAACAAACCGGTGCACAGTCGCCAGGGCACAGGGCTTAAAACAGCACATGCACACACACACACACACTCACATACACACCAACCGGTTGCACAGTCTCCAAGGGACAGGGCTGAGAACCACAGACACACACACACACACACACACACACACACTCATAAACACAAACCGGTTTCACAGTCGACAGGAAACAGGGCTCAGAACAGCACACACATACACACACACACACAACTGTTGCCCTGTTTCCAGGGCACAGGATTGAGAACAGCACACACACAGATTCACACACACACATACACAAATACATAAACTGGTTGTGCAATCTCCAAGTCACAGGGCTCAGAACGGCTCTTACACACACACAAACACCGATTGCTCGATCACCAGGGTTCATGGCTGAGAACAGAACACACACACACACACAGAGACATAAACCGGTTTCACAGTCGCCAGAGGACAAGCCTGAGAACAACACGGACACACACACGCACACACACAAATTAGTTGCACAGTCGCCAGGGCACTGGACTGAGAACAGCACACAAACACACACAGGGACACACAAACGGGTTGCACAGTTGCCAGGACACAGGTCTGAGAATGAAACACACACACACATAAACACTAACCGGTTTCACAGTCGACAGGAAACAGGGCTCAGAATGGCACACACACACACACACACACACACACACACACACACACATGCACAAAAGTGTTGCACTGTTTGCAGGGCACAGGAGTGAGAACAGCACACACAGAGATTCACACACACACATACACAAACACATAAACCGGTTGCACACTAGCCAAGGCACAGGGCTCAGAACAGCTCTAACACACACACACACACACACACACACACACACACACACCGATTGCATGGTCACCAGGGTTCATGGCTGAGAAGAGAACACACACACACACAGACATGAACCGGTTTCAAAGTCGCCAGAGCACAAGCCTCAGAACAACACAGACACACACACGCACACACACAAATTAGTTGCACAGTCACCAGGGCACAGGACTGAGAACAGCACACACACACACACAGGGACACACAAACGGGTTGCACAGTTGCCAGGACACAGGTCTGACAATGAAACACACACACACACACACAAAACTGTTTCATAGTCGCCAGGGCACAGGTCTGAGAATACAAACACACACACACACACACATACACACACAAACCAGTTGCACAGATCCCGGCTACAGGACTGAGAACAGAACACACACACACACACACACCTGTTTCACAGTCTCCAGAGAACAAGCCTGAGAACAGCACACACACACACACATGCACACACACAAACTAATTGCACAGTCGCCAGGGCACAGGGCTGAGAATGGCACACACACACACACACACACACACACACAAACCAGTTGCATAGTCTCCAGGGCACAGGGCTGAGAATTCACTTAAACACACACACACAAACACATACCTGCTGCACAGTTACCAGGGCAGAGGCCTGAAAATGGCACACACTCACACACACACACACACAAACCGGTTGCACAGTCGCAAGGGCACAGGGCTGAGAACAGGAAATAGAACACACACATATACACTCACACACATACACACACAAACCACTTGCACAGTCACCAAGGCACAGGCTGAGACTGGCACACACACACACACACACACACACACACACACACACACACACACACCGGTTTCTCAGTCGCCAGGGCACAGGGCTGAGAACAGCATATACACACACAGACAGATGAACACACAGACACATACACACAAACACACACACACATACAAACCGGTTTCACAGTTGCCAAGGAACAGGGCTGAGAACAGCACATACACACACACACACACACACACACACATACACACAGAAACATACACAAACAAACTGCTTGCACAGTCATCAGGGCACAGGGCTGTGAATGGCACACACAAATACACACACACACACACACACACGAACAAACCATTGCACAGTGGC
The DNA here is from genome assembly GCF_002263795.3 of Bos taurus. Taxonomy (NCBI): domain Eukaryota; kingdom Metazoa; phylum Chordata; class Mammalia; order Artiodactyla; family Bovidae; genus Bos; species Bos taurus. The sequence goes on from NC_082638.1 coordinate 22,582,146, forward strand.
CAGGGCATTGGGCTGAGATAGGCACACACACACACAAACACACACACATACACATAAACCTGTTGCACAGTAGCCAAGGCACAGGGCTCAGAACAGCTCAAACACACACACACACACACACACACACACACACCGCAAACCAGATTCTTTGTAGCCAGGGCACAGGACTGAGAACAGCACACACACACACACACACACACACACACACACACACACCAACCGGTTGCACAGTCTCTAGGAAACAGGGCTGAAAAGAGCACACACTTACACACACTCACACACACAAACGGTTACACAGTCGCCAGGACACAGAGATGAGAGTCGCGTGCACACACACACACACACACAAACCAGTTGCACAGTCGGAAGGGCACATGGCTGAAATCAGCACACACACAGACACACACACACACCGGTTCCTCAGTTTCCAGGGCATAAGGCTCAGGATGGCACACACACCTACACACACATATACACAAACTGGTTGAACAATCGCCAGGGCAGAGGGTTGAGAACAGCACACACACACACAAACACACAGGCATACAGATACTGGTTGCACAATGGCCAGGGCAAAGGGTTGAGAACAGCACACACACACACACACACACACACACACAGGCATACAGATACTGGTTGCACAATCGCCAGGGCACAGGGCTGAGAACAGCAACACACACACACACACACACACACACACACACACACACACACACACATGAACACAAACCAGTATCAGAGTCGCCAGGGCACAGTGCCAGAACAGCACACACACACACACACACATACCGGTTGCACAGTCACCAGTCACAGGGCTGGGAATGCCAGACACACACACACCCACACACACACACACACACTCACACACACACACACAAAACGGTTTCACAGTGACTAGAGCACAGTGTTGAGAACAGCACACAGACACACACACACACACACACACAAACCGGTGCACAGTCGCCAGGGCACAGGGCTTAAAACAGCACATGCACACACACACACACACACACACACACATACACACCAACCGGTTGCACAGTAGCCAAGGGACAGGGCTGAGAACCACAGACACACACAGACACACACACATACATAAACCAGTTTCACTGTCGCCAGGGCACAGGCCACAGAACAGCACACACCCTCACAAACTGGTTGCACAGTCACCATGGCACAGAGCTGAGAATGGCACACACACACACACACACACACACACACCATCTGGTTGCACTGTCGCCAGGGCACAGAGCTGAGAACAGCAAACGCACACACACACACACACAAACACACACACACACCGGTTGCACAGTCGCCACAAAGGGCTCAGAACGGCACACACACACGTGTACTCACACACACACATACACATAAACTCGTTGCACAGTCACCAAGGAAAAGGTTCAGAACAGCTCTAACACACACACACACACACAAACCAGTCGCACAGTCGCCAGTGCCCAGGGCTGAGAATGGCACACAAACACACACATACACTCATAAACCGGTTGCAGTGTCGCCAGGCCAAAGGGCTGAGAACAGCACACACACACACACACACACACACACACACACAAAAACCATTGCACAGTCTCAAGGGCACAGGGATGAGAACGGCGCACACACACACACAACACATACACACACACACATGAACAAACTAATTGCATTTTTGCCAGGGCACAGGGCTGTAAACGGCACACACACACACACACACACACACACACACACACACACATACACACACAAAACGGTTTCACAGTGACTAGAGCACAGTGTTGAGAACAGCATACAGACACACACACACACACACACAAACAAACCGGTGCACAGTCGCCAGGGCACAGGGCTTAAAACAGCACATGCACACACACACACACACACACACACACATACACACCAACCGGTTGCACAGTAGCCAAGGGACAGGGCTGAGAACCACAGACACACACAGACACACACACATACATAAACACAAACCGGTTTCACAGTCGACAGGAAACGGCTCAGAAGAGCACACACATACACACACACACAAAACTGTTGCACTGTTTCCAGGGCACAGGATTGAGAACAGCACACACACAGATTCACACACACACATACACAAATAAATAAACTGGTTGTGCACTCTCCAAGTCACAGGGCTCAGAACAGCTCTAACACACACACACAAACCGATTACACGATCACCAGGGTTCATGATTGAGAACTGAACACCCCCACACAGAGACATAAACCGGTTTCACAGTCGCCAGAGGACAAGCCTGAGAACAACACAGACACACACACGCACACACACAAACCGGTTTCACAGTCTCCAGGGCACAGGGCTGAGAACAGCACATACCCAAACACAAACATACACACACATACTGCTTGCACAGTTGCCATGGCAAAGGGCTGAGAATGGCACACACACACACCCACACACACACACACACACACACACACACACGAACAAACCATTGCACAGTCGCCAGGGCCCAGGGCTGAGAATGGCACACAAACACACACATACACTCATAAACCAGTTGCAGTGTCACCAGGCCAATGGGCTGAGAAAGCACACACACACACACACACACATACACAAAAAAACCGCTTGCACAATCTCCAGGGCACAGGGATGAGAACGGCGCACACACACACACACACACACACACACATGAACAAACTAGTTGCGTTGTTGCCAGGGCACATGGCTGAAAACGGCACACACACACACACACACACATACACACACAAAACGGTTTCACAGTCACCAGAGCACAGTGTTGAGAACAGCACACAGACACAGACACACACACACACAAACAAACCGGTGCACAGTCGCCAGGGCACAGGGCTTAAAACAGCACATGCACACACACACACACACTCACATACACACCAACCGGTTGCACAGTCTCCAAGGGACAGGGCTGAGAACCACAGACACACACACACACACACACACACACACTCATAAACACAAACCGGTTTCACAGTCGACAGGAAACAGGGCTCAGAACAGCACACACATACACACACACACACAACTGTTGCCCTGTTTCCAGGGCACAGGATTGAGAACAGCACACACACAGATTCACACACACACATACACAAATACATAAACTGGTTGTGCAATCTCCAAGTCACAGGGCTCAGAACGGCTCTTACACACACACAAACACCGATTGCTCGATCACCAGGGTTCATGGCTGAGAACAGAACACACACACACACACAGAGACATAAACCGGTTTCACAGTCGCCAGAGGACAAGCCTGAGAACAACACGGACACACACACGCACACACACAAATTAGTTGCACAGTCGCCAGGGCACTGGACTGAGAACAGCACACAAACACACACAGGGACACACAAACGGGTTGCACAGTTGCCAGGACACAGGTCTGAGAATGAAACACACACACACATAAACACTAACCGGTTTCACAGTCGACAGGAAACAGGGCTCAGAATGGCACATACACACACACACACACACACACACACACACACACACACATGCACAAAAGTGTTGCACTGTTTGCAGGGCACAGGAGTGAGAACAGCACACACAGAGATTCACACACACACATACACAAACACATAAACCGGTTGCACACTAGCCAAGGCACAGGGCTCAGAACAGCTCTAACACACACACACACACACACACACACACACACCGATTGCATGGTCACCAGGGTTCATGGCTGAGAAGAGAACACACACACACACAGACATGAACCGGTTTCAAAGTCGCCAGAGCACAAGCCTCAGAACAACACAGACACACACACGCACACACACAAATTAGTTGCACAGTCACCAGGGCACAGGACTGAGAACAGCACACACACACACACAGGGACACACAAACGGGTTGCACAGTTGCCAGGACACAGGTCTGACAATGAAACACACACACACACACACAAAACTGTTTCATAGTCGCCAGGGCACAGGTCTGAGAATACAAACACACACACACACACACATACACACACAAACCAGTTGCACAGATCCCGGCTACAGGACTGAGAACAGAACACACACACACACACACACCTGTTTCACAGTCTCCAGAGAACAAGCCTGAGAACAGCACACACACACACACATGCACACACACAAACTAATTGCACAGTCGCCAGGGCACAGGGCTGAGAATGGCACACACACACACACACACACACAAACCAGTTGCATAGTCTCCAGGGCACAGGGCTGAGAATTCACTTAAACACACACACACAAACACATACCTGCTGCACAGTTACCAGGGCAGAGGCCTGAAAATGGCACACACTCACACACACACACACACAAACCGGTTGCACAGTCGCAAGGGCACAGGGCTGAGAACAGGAAATAGAACACACACATATACACTCACACACATACACACACAAACCACTTGCACAGTCACCAAGGCACAGGCTGAGACTGGCACACACACACACACACACACACACACACACACACACACACACACACACACCGGTTTCTCAGTCGCCAGGGCACAGGGCTGAGAACAGCATATACACACACAGACAGATGAACACACAGACACATACACACAAACACACACACACATACAAACCGGTTTCACAGTTGCCAAGGAACAGGGCTGAGAACAGCACATACACACACACACACACACACACACACATACACACAGAAACATACACAAACAAACTGCTTGCACAGTCATCAGGGCACAGGGCTGTGAATGGCACACACAAATACACACACACACACACACACACGAACAAACCATTGCACAGTGGCCAGGGCATTGGGCTGAGATAGGCACACACACACACAAACACACACACATACACATAAACCTGTTGCACAGTAGCCAAGGCACAGGGCTCAGAACAGCTCAAACACACACACACACACACACACACACACCGCAAACCAGATTCTTTGTAGCCAGGGCACAGGACTGAGAACAGCACACACACACACACACACACACACACACACACACACCAACCGGTTGCACAGTCTCTAGGAAACAGGGCTGAAAAGAGCACACACTTACACACACTCACACACACAAACGGTTACACAGTCGCCAGGACACAGAGATGAGAGTCGCGTGCACACACACACACACACACAAACCAGTTGCACAGTCGGAAGGGCACATGGCTGAAATCAGCACACACACAGACACACACACACACACCGGTTCCTCAGTTTCCAGGGCATAAGGCTCAGGATGGCACACACACCTACACACACATATACACAAACTGGTTGAACAATCGCCAGGGCAGAGGGTTGAGAACAGCACACACACACACAAACACACAGGCATACAGATACTGGTTGCACAATGGCCAGGGCAAAGGGTTGAGAACAGCACACACACACACACACACACACACACACAGGCATACAGATACTGGTTGCACAATCGCCAGGGCACAGGGCTGAGAACAGCAACACACACACACACACACACACACACACACACACACACACATGAACACAAACCAGTATCAGAGTCGCCAGGGCACAGTGCCAGAACAGCACACACACACACACACACATACCGGTTGCACAGTCACCAGTCACAGGGCTGGGAATGCCAGACACACACACACCCACACACACACACACACACTCACACACACACACAAAACGGTTTCACAGTGACTAGAGCACAGTGTTGAGAACAGCACACAGACACACACACACACACACACACAAACAAACCGGTGCACAGTCGCCAGGGCACAGGGCTTAAAACAGCACATGCACACACACACACACACACACACACACATACACACCAACCGGTTGCACAGTAGCCAAGGGACAGGGCTGAGAACCACAGACACACACAGACACACACACATACATAAACCAGTTTCACTGTCGCCAGGGCACAGGCCACAGAACAGCACACACCCTCACAAACTGGTTGCACAGTCACCATGGCACAGAGCTGAGAATGGCACACACACACACACACACACACACACACCATCTGGTTGCACTGTCGCCAGGGCACAGAGCTGAGAACAGCAAACGCACACACACACACACACAAACACACACACACACCGGTTGCACAGTCGCCACAAAGGGCTCAGAACGGCACACACACACGTGTACTCACACACACACATACACATAAACTCGTTGCACAGTCACCAAGGAAAAGGTTCAGAACAGCTCTAACACACACACACACACACAAACCAGTCGCACAGTCGCCAGTGCCCAGGGCTGAGAATGGCACACAAACACACACATACACTCATAAACCGGTTGCAGTGTCGCCAGGCCAAAGGGCTGAGAACAGCACACACACACACACACACACACACACACACACACACACCAACCGGTTGCACAGTCTCTAGGAAACAGGGCTGAAAAGAGCACACACTTACACACACTCACACACACAAACGGTTACACAGTCGCCAGGACACAGAGATGAGAGTCGCGTGCACACACACACACACACACAAACCAGTTGCACAGTCGGAAGGGCACATGGCTGAAATCAGCACACACACAGACACACACACACACACCGGTTCCTCAGTTTCCAGGGCATAAGGCTCAGGATGGCACACACACCTACACACACATATACACAAACTGGTTGAACAATCGCCAGGGCAGAGGGTTGAGAACAGCACACACACACACAAACACACAGGCATACAGATACTGGTTGCACAATGGCCAGGGCAAAGGGTTGAGAACAGCACACACACACACACACACACACACACACAGGCATACAGATACTGGTTGCACAATCGCCAGGGCACAGGGCTGAGAACAGCAACACACACACACACACACACACACACACACACACACACACATGAACACAAACCAGTATCAGAGTCGCCAGGGCACAGTGCCAGAACAGCACACACACACACACACACATACCGGTTGCACAGTCACCAGTCACAGGGCTGGGAATGCCAGACACACACACACCCACACACACACACACACACTCACACACACACACAAAACGGTTTCACAGTGACTAGAGCACAGTGTTGAGAACAGCACACAGACACACACACACACACACACACAAACAAACCGGTGCACAGTCGCCAGGGCACAGGGCTTAAAACAGCACATGCACACACACACACACACACACACACACATACACACCAACCGGTTGCACAGTAGCCAAGGGACAGGGCTGAGAACCACAGACACACACAGACACACACACATACATAAACCAGTTTCACTGTCGCCAGGGCACAGGCCACAGAACAGCACACACCCTCACAAACTGGTTGCACAGTCACCATGGCACAGAGCTGAGAATGGCACACACACACACACACACACACACACACCATCTGGTTGCACTGTCGCCAGGGCACAGAGCTGAGAACAGCAAACGCACACACACACACACACAAACACACACACACACCGGTTGCACAGTCGCCACAAAGGGCTCAGAACGGCACACACACACGTGTACTCACACACACACATACACATAAACTCGTTGCACAGTCACCAAGGAAAAGGTTCAGAACAGCTCTAACACACACACACACACACAAACCAGTCGCACAGTCGCCAGTGCCCAGGGCTGAGAATGGCACACAAACACACACATACACTCATAAACCGGTTGCAGTGTCGCCAGGCCAAAGGGCTGAGAACAGCACACACACACACACACACACACACACACAAAAACCATTGCACAGTCTCAAGGGCACAGGGATGAGAACGGCGCACACACACACACAACACATACACACACACACATGAACAAACTAATTGCATTTTTGCCAGGGCACAGGGCTGTAAACGGCACACACACACACACACACACACACACACACACACACACACATACACACACAAAACGGTTTCACAGTGACTAGAGCACAGTGTTGAGAACAGCACACAGACACACACACACACACACACAAACAAACCGGTGCACAGTCGCCAGGGCACAGGGCTTAAAACAGCACATGCACACACACACACACACACACACACACATACACACCAACCGGTTGCACAGTAGCCAAGGGACAGGGCTGAGAACCACAGACACACACAGACACACACACATACATAAACACAAACCGGTTTCACAGTCGACAGGAAACGGCTCAGAAGAGCACACACATACACACACACACAAAACTGTTGCACTGTTTCCAGGGCACAGGATTGAGAACAGCACACACACAGATTCACACACACACATACACAAATAAATAAACTGGTTGTGCACTCTCCAAGTCACAGGGCTCAGAACAGCTCTAACACACACACACAAACCGATTACACGATCACCAGGGTTCATGATTGAGAACTGAACACCCCCACACAGAGACATAAACCGGTTTCACAGTCGCCAGAGGACAAGCCTGAGAACAACACAGACACACACACGCACACACACAAACCGGTTTCACAGTCTCCAGGGCACAGGGCTGAGAACAGCACATACCCAAACACAAACATACACACACATACTGCTTGCACAGTTGCCATGGCAAAGGGCTGAGAATGGCACACACACACACCCACACACACACACACACACACACACGAACAAACCATTGCACAGTCGCCAGGGCCCAGGGCTGAGAATGGCACACAAACACACACATACACTCATAAACCAGTTGCAGTGTCACCAGGCCAATGGGCTGAGAAAGCACACACACACACACACACACATACACAAAAAAACCGCTTGCACAATCTCCAGGGCACAGGGATGAGAACGGCGCACACACACACACACACACACACACACATGAACAAACTAGTTGCGTTGTTGCCAGGGCACATGGCTGAAAACGGCACACACACACACACACACACATACACACACAAAACGGTTTCACAGTCACCAGAGCACAGTGTTGAGAACAGCACACAGACACAGACACACACACACACAAACAAACCGGTGCACAGTCGCCAGGGCACAGGGCTTAAAACAGCACATGCACACACACACACACACTCACATACACACCAACCGGTTGCACAGTCTCCAAGGGACAGGGCTGAGAACCACAGACACACACACACACACACACACACACACTCATAAACACAAACCGGTTTCACAGTCGACAGGAAACAGGGCTCAGAACAGCACACACATACACACACACACACAACTGTTGCCCTGTTTCCAGGGCACAGGATTGAGAACAGCACACACACAGATTCACACACACACATACACAAATACATAAACTGGTTGTGCAATCTCCAAGTCACAGGGCTCAGAACGGCTCTTACACACACACAAACACCGATTGCTCGATCACCAGGGTTCATGGCTGAGAACAGAACACACACACACACACAGAGACATAAACCGGTTTCACAGTCGCCAGAGGACAAGCCTGAGAACAACACGGACACACACACGCACACACACAAATTAGTTGCACAGTCGCCAGGGCACTGGACTGAGAACAGCACACAAACACACACAGGGACACACAAACGGGTTGCACAGTTGCCAGGACACAGGTCTGAGAATGAAACACACACACACATAAACACTAACCGGTTTCACAGTCGACAGGAAACAGGGCTCAGAATGGCACATACACACACACACACACACACACACACACACACACACATGCACAAAAGTGTTGCACTGTTTGCAGGGCACAGGAGTGAGAACAGCACACACAGAGATTCACACACACACATACACAAACACATAAACCGGTTGCACACTAGCCAAGGCACAGGGCTCAGAACAGCTCTAACACACACACACACACACACACACACACACCGATTGCATGGTCACCAGGGTTCATGGCTGAGAAGAGAACACACACACACACAGACATGAACCGGTTTCAAAGTCGCCAGAGCACAAGCCTCAGAACAACACAGACACACACACGCACACACACAAATTAGTTGCACAGTCACCAGGGCACAGGACTGAGAACAGCACACACACACACACAGGGACACACAAACGGGTTGCACAGTTGCCAGGACACAGGTCTGACAATGAAACACACACACACACACACAAAACTGTTTCATAGTCGCCAGGGCACAGGTCTGAGAATACAAACACACACACACACACACATACACACACAAACCAGTTGCACAGATCCCGGCTACAGGACTGAGAACAGAACACACACACACACACACACCTGTTTCACAGTCTCCAGAGAACAAGCCTGAGAACAGCACACACACACACACATGCACACACACAAACTAATTGCACAGTCGCCAGGGCACAGGGCTGAGAATGGCACACACACACACACACACACACAAACCAGTTGCATAGTCTCCAGGGCACAGGGCTGAGAATTCACTTAAACACACACACACAAACACATACCTGCTGCACAGTTACCAGGGCAGAGGCCTGAAAATGGCACACACTCACACACACACACACACAAACCGGTTGCACAGTCGCAAGGGCACAGGGCTGAGAACAGGAAATAGAACACACACATATACACTCACACACATACACACACAAACCACTTGCACAGTCACCAAGGCACAGGCTGAGACTGGCACACACACACACACACACACACACACACACACACACACACACACACACCGGTTTCTCAGTCGCCAGGGCACAGGGCTGAGAACAGCATATACACACACAGACAGATGAACACACAGACACATACACACAAACACACACACACATACAAACCGGTTTCACAGTTGCCAAGGAACAGGGCTGAGAACAGCACATACACACACACACACACACACACACATACACACAGAAACATACACAAACAAACTGCTTGCACAGTCATCAGGGCACAGGGCTGTGAATGGCACACACAAATACACACACACACACACACACACGAACAAACCATTGCACAGTGGCCAGGGCATTGGGCTGAGATAGGCACACACACACACAAACACACACACATACACATAAACCTGTTGCACAGTAGCCAAGGCACAGGGCTCAGAACAGCTCAAACACACACACACACACACACACACACACCGCAAACCAGATTCTTTGTAGCCAGGGCACAGGACTGAGAACAGCACACACACACACACACACACACACACACACACACACACACCAACCGGTTGCACAGTCTCTAGGAAACAGGGCTGAAAAGAGCACACACTTACACACACTCACACACACAAACGGTTACACAGTCGCCAGGACACAGAGATGAGAGTCGCGTGCACACACACACACACACACAAACCAGTTGCACAGTCGGAAGGGCACATGGCTGAAATCAGCACACACACAGACACACACACACACACCGGTTCCTCAGTTTCCAGGGCATAAGGCTCAGGATGGCACACACACCTACACACACATATACACAAACTGGTTGAACAATCGCCAGGGCAGAGGGTTGAGAACAGCACACACACACACAAACACACAGGCATACAGATACTGGTTGCACAATGGCCAGGGCAAAGGGTTGAGAACAGCACACACACACACACACACACACACACACAGGCATACAGATACTGGTTGCACAATCGCCAGGGCACAGGGCTGAGAACAGCAACACACACACACACACACACACACACACACACACACACACACACATGAACACAAACCAGTATCAGAGTCGCCAGGGCACAGTGCCAGAACAGCACACACACACACACACACATACCGGTTGCACAGTCACCAGTCACAGGGCTGGGAATGCCAGACACACACACACCCACACACACACACACACACTCACACACACACACAAAACGGTTTCACAGTGACTAGAGCACAGTGTTGAGAACAGCACACAGACACACACACACACACACACACAAACAAACCGGTGCACAGTCGCCAGGGCACAGGGCTTAAAACAGCACATGCACACACACACACACACACACACACACATACACACCAACCGGTTGCACAGTAGCCAAGGGACAGGGCTGAGAACCACAGACACACACAGACACACACACATACATAAACACAAACCGGTTTCACAGTCGACAGGAAACGGCTCAGAAGAGCACACACATACACACACACACAAAACTGTTGCACTGTTTCCAGGGCACAGGATTGAGAACAGCACACACACAGATTCACACACACACATACACAAATAAATAAACTGGTTGTGCACTCTCCAAGTCACAGGGCTCAGAACAGCTCTAACACACACACACAAACCGATTACACGATCACCAGGGTTCATGATTGAGAACTGAACACCCCCACACAGAGACATAAACCGGTTTCACAGTCGCCAGAGGACAAGCCTGAGAACAACACAGACACACACACGCACACACACAAACCGGTTTCACAGTCTCCAGGGCACAGGGCTGAGAACAGCACATACCCAAACACAAACATACACACACATACTTCTTGCACAGTTGCCATGGCAAAGGGCTGAGAATGGCACACACACACACCAACACACACACACACACACACACACGAACAAACCATTGCACAGTCGCCAGGGCCCAGGGCTGAGAATGGCACACAAACACACACATACACTCATAAACCAGTTGCAGTGTCACCAGGCCAATGGGCTGAGAAAGCACACACACACACACACACATACACAAAAAAACCGCTTGCACAATCTCCAGGGCACAGGGATGAGAACGGCGCACACAAACACACACACACACACACACACATGAACAAACTAGTTGCGTTGTTGCCAGGGCACATGGCTGAAAACGGCATACACACACACACACACACATACACACACAAAACGGTTTCACAGTCACCAGAGCACAGTGTTGAGAACAGCACACAGACACAGACACACACACACACAAACAAACCGGTGCACAGTCGCCAGGGCACAGGGCTTAAAACAGCACATGCACACACACACACACTCACATACACACCAACCGGTTGCACAGTCTCCAAGGGACAGGGCTGAGAACCACAGACACACACACACACACACACACACACACACACACACATAAACACAAACCGGTTTCACAGTCGACAGGAAACAGGGCTCAGAACAGCACACACATACACACACACACACAACTGTTGCCCTGTTTCCAGGGCACAGGATTGAGAACCGCACACACACAGATTCACACACACACATACACAAATACATAAACTGGTTGTGCAATCTCCAAGTCACAGGGCTCAGAACAGCTCTTACACACACACAAACACCGATTGCTCGATCACCAGGGTTCATGGCTGAGAACAGAACACACACACACACAGAGACATAAACCGGTTTCACAGTCGCCAGAGGACAAGCCTGAGAACAACACGGACACACACACGCACACACACAAATTAGTTGCACAGTCGCCAGGGCACTGGACTGAGAACAGCACACAAACACACACAGGGACACACAAACGGGTTGCACAGTTGCCAGGACACAGGTCTGAGAATGAAACACACACACACATAAACACTAACCGGTTTCACAGTCGACAGGAAACAGGGCTCAGAATGGCACATACACACACACACACACACACACACACACACACACATGCACAAAAGTGTTGCACTGTTTGCAGGGCACAGGAATGAGAAGAGCACACACAGAGATTCACACACACACATACACAAACACATAAACCGGTTGCACACTAGCCAAGGCACAGGGATCAGAACAGCTCTAACACACACACACACACACACACACAAACTGATTGCATGGTCACCAGGGTTCATGGCTGAGAAGAGAACACACACACACACAGACATGAACCGGTTTCAAAGTCGCCAGAGCACAAGCCTCAGAACAACACAGACACACACGCACACACACACAAATTAGTTGCACAGTCACCAGGGCACAGGACTGAGAACAGCACACACACACACACAGGGACACACAAACGGGTTGCACAGTTGCCAGGACACAGGTCTGACAATGAAACACACACACACACACACAAACCGGTTTCATAGTCGCCAGGGCACAGGTCTGAGAATACAAACACACACACACACACATACACACACAAACCAGTTGCACAGATCCCGGCTACAGGACTGAGAACAGAACACACACACACACACACACACACACACACCTGTTTCACAGTCTCCAGAGAACAAGCCTGAGAACAGCACACACACACACACATGCACACACATAAACTAATTGCACAGTCGCCAGGGCACAGGGCTGAGAATGGCACACACACACACACACACACACAAACCAGTTGCATAGTCTCCAGGGCACAGGGCTGAGAATTCACTTAAACACACACACACACAAACACATACCTGCTGCACAGTTACCAGGGCAGAGGCCTGAAAATGGCACACACTCACACACACACACACACAAACCGGTTGCACAGTCGCAAGGGCACAGGGCTGAGAACAGGAAATAGAACACACACATATACACTCACACACATACACACACAAACCACTTGCACAGTCACCAAGGCACAGGCTGAGACTGGCACACACACACACACACACACACACACACACACCGGTTTCTCAGTCGCCAGGGCACAGGGCTGAGAACAGCATATACACACACAGACAGATGCACACACAGACACATACACACAAACACACACACACATACAAACCGGTTTCACAGTTGCCAAGGAACAGGGCTGAGAACAGCACACACACACACACACACACACACACACACATACACACACAGAAACATACACAAACAAATTGCTTGCACAGTCATCAGGGCACAGGGCTGTGAATGGCACACACAAATACACACACACACACACACACGAACAAACCATTGCACAGTCGCCAGGGCATTGGGCTGAGATAGGCACACACACACACAAACACACACACATACACATAAACCTGTTGCACAGTAGCCAAGGCACAGGGCTCAGAACAGCTCAAACACACACACACACACACACACCGCAAACCAGATTCTTTGTAGCCAGGGCACAGGACTGAGAACAGCACACACACACACACACACACACACACACACACACCAACCGGTTGCACAGTCTCTAGGAAACAGGGCTGAAAAGAGCACACACTTACACACACTCACACACACAAACGGTTACACAGTCGCCAGGACACAGAGATGAGAATCGCGTGCACACACACACAAACCAGTTGCACAGTCGGAAGGGCACATGGCTGAAATCAGCACACACACAGACACACACACACACACCGGTTCCCCAGTTGCCAGGGCACAAGGCTCAGGATGGCACACACATCTACACACACATATACACAAACTGGTTGAACAATCGCCAGGGCAATGGGTTGAGAACAGCACACACACACACACACACACAGACACACACACACACCAACCGGTTGCACAGTCTGTAGGAAACAGGGCTGAAAAGAGCACACACTTACACACACTCACACACACAAACGGTTACACAGTCGCCAGGACACAGAGATGAGAGTCGCGTGCGCACACACACACACACACAAACCAGTTGCACAGTCGGAAGGGCACATGGCTGAATTCAGCACACACACAGACACACACACACACACCGGTTCCTCAGTTTCCAGGGCATAAGGCTCAGGATGGCACACACACCTACACACACATATACACAAACTGGTTGAACAATCGCCAGGGCAAAGGGTTGAGAACAGCACACACACACACACAAACACACAGGCATACAGATACTGGTTGCACAATGGCCAGGGCAAAGGGTTGAGAACAGCACACACACACACACACACACACACACACACACACACACACACACATGAACACAAACCAGTATCAGAGTCGCCAGGGCACAGTGCCAGAACAGCACACACACACACACACACATACCGGTTGCACAGTCACCAGTCACAGGGCTGGGAATGCCAGACACACACACACTCACACACACACACACACACTCACACACACACACACAAACATATGGACACAAACCGCTTGCACAGTCCCCAGGGTACAGGGCTGAGAACGGCACACACACACACACACACACACACACATACACACACACACACACACACCGCAAACCAGATTCTTTGTAGCCAGGGCACAGGACTGAGAACAGCACACACACACACACACACACACACACACACACACACACACCAACCGGTTGCACAGTCTCTAGGAAACAGGGCTGAAAAGAGCACACACTTACACACACTCACACACACAAACGGTTACACAGTCGCCAGGACACAGAGATGAGAGTCGCGTGCACACACACACACACACAAACCAGTTGCACAGTCGGAAGGGCACATGGCTGAAATCAGCACACACACAGACACACACACACACACAGGCATACAGATACTGGTTGCACAATCGCCAGGGCACAGGGCTGAGAACAGCAACACACACACACACACACACACACACACACATGAACACAAACCAGTATCAGAGTCGCCAGGGCACAGTGCCAGAACAGCACACACACACACACACACATACCGGTTGCACAGTCACCAGTCACAGGGCTGGGAATGCCAGACACACACACACTCACACACACACACACACACTCACACACACACACACACAAACATATGGACACAAACCACTTGCACAGTCCCCAGGGTACAGGGCTGAGAACGGCACACACACACACACACACACACACATACACACACACACACATACAGACACAAACCGCCTGCATATTCACCAGGGCACAGGGCTGAGAATAGAACACACATACACACACATACATAAACTGGTTTCACAGTCGCCAGGGCACAAGCCTGAGAACAGCCCACACACCCTCACATGCACGCACACACACATTAGTTGCACAGTTGACAGGGCACTGGGCTGTGAACCACACAAACACACACACACACACACATAAACACAAACCTGTTTCACAGTCGCTAGGGCACAGGGCTGAGAACGGGACACACACACACACACACACACACACACATACACCAGTTTCACTGTCACCAGGGCACAGGCCAGAGAACAGCACACACACACACAAACTGGTTGCACAGTTGCCAGGGCACAGGGCTGAGCATGGCACACATACACAGACACACAGACACAGACACACACAAACTGGTTTCAGATTCGCCAGGGCACAAGGCTGAGAACAGC
Source organism: Bos taurus (assembly GCF_002263795.3). Classification (NCBI taxonomy): domain Eukaryota; kingdom Metazoa; phylum Chordata; class Mammalia; order Artiodactyla; family Bovidae; genus Bos; species Bos taurus. Next base: position 22,599,257 of record NC_082638.1, read on the forward strand.
ACACACACACAAAAAAACACACAAACTGGTTGCACAGAGGCCAGGGCACAGAGCTCAGAATGGCACACACACACACACACACACACACACACACACAAACCGGTTCCACAATTGCCAGGGAACAGGTCTGAGAATGGAACACACACACACAAAAAAAAACATGCACAGACACACACAAACCTGTTACACAGTCTCCAAGGCACAGGGCTGAGAATTCACACATACACACACACACACAAACCTGTTACGTAGTTGCCAGGGCACAGGGCCGAGAACGGCACATACTCTAACACACACAAACTGGCTTCACAGTTGCCAGGGCACAGGGCTGAGAACAGCACACACACACACACGCACACACACGCAAAAATGGGTTGCATAGTTGCCAGGGCACAGGTCTGAGAATGGCACAAACACACACACACACACACTCACACGCACGCACGCACGCACACACACACATAAACCTGTGGTACAGTCTCCAGGGCACAGGCCTGAGAATTCACACACACACCCATAACACACACCCATACACACACTCCTGTTGCACAGTTGCCATGGCACAGGGCTGAGAACAGCCTACACTCACATACACACACAAAAATTGGTTGCACAGTTGCCAGAGCACATGTCTGAGAACAGCACACACACACACACACACACACCAGTTGCAAAGTCACCAGGCACAGAGCTGAGAACGGCACAGACTCACACACACACAGAAACTGGTTGCACAGTCACCAGAGCACAAGCCTGAGAACAGCACACAGACACACACACACACACACACACAAACCGGTTGTAGAGTCGCCAGGGCACAGGGCTGAGCAAGGCACACACACAGACACACACACACATAAACACAAACCTGTTTCACAGTTGCCAGGGCACAGGGCTGAGAACGGCACACACACAAACACACACACCCACATACATAAACCAGTTTCACTGTCGCCAGGGCACAGGCCAGAGAACAGCACACACCCTCACAAACTGGTTGCACAGTCACCATGGCACAGAGCTGAGAATGGCACACACACACACACACACACACACACACACAGACGCACCATCTGGTTGCACTGTCGCCAGGGCACAGAGCTGAGAACAGCAAACGCACACACACACACACACACACACACACACACACCGGTTGCACAGTCGCCACACACAGGGCTCAGAACGGCACACACACACGTGTACTCACACACACACATACACATAAACTCGTTGCACAGTCACCAAGGAAAAGGTTCAGAACAGCTCTAACACACACACACACAAACCAGTCGCACAGTCGCCAGGGTACAGGGCTGAGAACAGCACACATACACACACACACATACTGGTTGCACAGTTGCCAGGGCACAGGGCTGAGAACGGCACACACACACACCAGTTACACTGTCACTAAGGCACAGGCTAAAAACAGCACAAACACACACACATATACACTCACATACATACACACACAAACTACTTGCACAGTCGCCCGGGCATATGGCTGATAATGGCACACACACACACACACACACACACACACACACACACACCTGTTTCACAGTCTCCAGAGAACAAGCCTGAGAACAGCACACACACACACACATGCACACACATAAACTAATTGCACAGTCGCCAGGGCACAGGGCTGAGAATGGCACACACACACACACACACACACAAACCAGTTGCATAGTCTCCAGGGCACAGGGCTGAGAATTCACTTAAACACACACACACACAAACACATACCTGCTGCACAGTTACCAGGGCAGAGGCCTGAAAATGGCACACACTCACACACACACACACACAAACCGGTTGCACAGTCGCAAGGGCACAGGGCTGAGAACAGGAAATAGAACACACACATATACACTCACACACATACACACACAAACCACTTGCACAGTCACCAAGGCACAGGCTGAGACTGGCACACACACACACACACACACACACACACACACCGGTTTCTCAGTCGCCAGGGCACAGGGCTGAGAACAGCATATACACACACAGACAGATGCACACACAGACACATACACACAAACACACACACACATACAAACCGGTTTCACAGTTGCCAAGGAACAGGGCTGAGAACAGCACACACACACACACACACACACACACACACATACACACACAGAAACATACACAAACAAACTGCTTGCACAGTCATCAGGGCACAGGGCTGTGAATGGCACACACAAATACACACACACACACACACACGAACAAACCATTGCACAGTCGCCAGGGCATTGGGCTGAGATAGGCACACACACACACAAACACACACACATACACATAAACCTGTTGCACAGTAGCCAAGGCACAGGGCTCAGAACAGCTCAAACACACACACACACACACACACCGCAAACCAGATTCTTTGTAGCCAGGGCACAGGACTGAGAACAGCACACACACACACACACACACACACACACACACACCAACCGGTTGCACAGTCTCTAGGAAACAGGGCTGAAAAGAGCACACACTTACACACACTCACACACACAAACGGTTACACAGTCGCCAGGACACAGAGATGAGAATCGCGTGCACACACACACAAACCAGTTGCACAGTCGGAAGGGCACATGGCTGAAATCAGCACACACACAGACACACACACACACACCGGTTCCCCAGTTGCCAGGGCACAAGGCTCAGGATGGCACACACATCTACACACACATATACACAAACTGGTTGAACAATCGCCAGGGCAATGGGTTGAGAACAGCACACACACACACACACACACAGACACACACACACACCAACCGGTTGCACAGTCTGTAGGAAACAGGGCTGAAAAGAGCACACACTTACACACACTCACACACACAAACGGTTACACAGTCGCCAGGACACAGAGATGAGAGTCGCGTGCGCACACACACACACACACAAACCAGTTGCACAGTCGGAAGGGCACATGGCTGAATTCAGCACACACACAGACACACACACACACACCGGTTCCTCAGTTTCCAGGGCATAAGGCTCAGGATGGCACACACACCTACACACACATATACACAAACTGGTTGAACAATCGCCAGGGCAAAGGGTTGAGAACAGCACACACACACACACAAACACACAGGCATACAGATACTGGTTGCACAATGGCCAGGGCAAAGGGTTGAGAACAGCACACACACACACACACACACACACACACACACACACACACACACATGAACACAAACCAGTATCAGAGTCGCCAGGGCACAGTGCCAGAACAGCACACACACACACACACACATACCGGTTGCACAGTCACCAGTCACAGGGCTGGGAATGCCAGACACACACACACTCACACACACACACACACACTCACACACACACACACAAACATATGGACACAAACCGCTTGCACAGTCCCCAGGGTACAGGGCTGAGAACGGCACACACACACACACACACACACACACATACACACACACACACACACACCGCAAACCAGATTCTTTGTAGCCAGGGCACAGGACTGAGAACAGCACACACACACACACACACACACACACACACACACACACACCAACCGGTTGCACAGTCTCTAGGAAACAGGGCTGAAAAGAGCACACACTTACACACACTCACACACACAAACGGTTACACAGTCGCCAGGACACAGAGATGAGAGTCGCGTGCACACACACACACACACAAACCAGTTGCACAGTCGGAAGGGCACATGGCTGAAATCAGCACACACACAGACACACACACACACACAGGCATACAGATACTGGTTGCACAATCGCCAGGGCACAGGGCTGAGAACAGCAACACACACACACACACACACACACACACACATGAACACAAACCAGTATCAGAGTCGCCAGGGCACAGTGCCAGAACAGCACACACACACACACACACATACCGGTTGCACAGTCACCAGTCACAGGGCTGGGAATGCCAGACACACACACACTCACACACACACACACACACTCACACACACACACACACAAACATATGGACACAAACCACTTGCACAGTCCCCAGGGTACAGGGCTGAGAACGGCACACACACACACACACACACACACATACACACACACACACATACAGACACAAACCGCCTGCATATTCACCAGGGCACAGGGCTGAGAATAGAACACACATACACACACATACATAAACTGGTTTCACAGTCGCCAGGGCACAAGCCTGAGAACAGCCCACACACCCTCACATGCACGCACACACACATTAGTTGCACAGTTGACAGGGCACTGGGCTGTGAACCACACAAACACACACACACACACACATAAACACAAACCTGTTTCACAGTCGCTAGGGCACAGGGCTGAGAACGGGACACACACACACACACACACACACACACATACACCAGTTTCACTGTCACCAGGGCACAGGCCAGAGAACAGCACACACACACACAAACTGGTTGCACAGTTGCCAGGGCACAGGGCTGAGCATGGCACACATACACAGACACACAGACACAGACACACACAAACTGGTTTCAGATTCGCCAGGGCACAAGGCTGAGAACAGCACACACACACAAAAAAACACACAAACTGGTTGCACAGAGGCCAGGGCACAGAGCTCAGAATGGCACACACACACACACACACACACACACACACACAAACCGGTTCCACAATTGCCAGGGAACAGGTCTGAGAATGGAACACACACACACAAAAAAAAACATGCACAGACACACACAAACCTGTTACACAGTCTCCAAGGCACAGGGCTGAGAATTCACACATACACACACACACACAAACCTGTTACGTAGTTGCCAGGGCACAGGGCCGAGAACGGCACATACTCTAACACACACAAACTGGCTTCACAGTTGCCAGGGCACAGGGCTGAGAACAGCACACACACACACACGCACACACACGCAAAAATGGGTTGCATAGTTGCCAGGGCACAGGTCTGAGAATGGCACAAACACACACACACACACACTCACACGCACGCACGCACGCACACACACACATAAACCTGTGGTACAGTCTCCAGGGCACAGGCCTGAGAATTCACACACACACCCATAACACACACCCATACACACACTCCTGTTGCACAGTTGCCATGGCACAGGGCTGAGAACAGCCTACACTCACATACACACACAAAAATTGGTTGCACAGTTGCCAGAGCACATGTCTGAGAACAGCACACACACACACACACACACACCAGTTGCAAAGTCACCAGGCACAGAGCTGAGAACGGCACAGACTCACACACACACAGAAACTGGTTGCACAGTCACCAGAGCACAAGCCTGAGAACAGCACACAGACACACACACACACACACACACAAACCGGTTGTAGAGTCGCCAGGGCACAGGGCTGAGCAAGGCACACACACAGACACACACACACATAAACACAAACCTGTTTCACAGTTGCCAGGGCACAGGGCTGAGAACGGCACACACACAAACACACACACCCACATACATAAACCAGTTTCACTGTCGCCAGGGCACAGGCCAGAGAACAGCACACACCCTCACAAACTGGTTGCACAGTCACCATGGCACAGAGCTGAGAATGGCACACACACACACACACACACACACACACACAGACGCACCATCTGGTTGCACTGTCGCCAGGGCACAGAGCTGAGAACAGCAAACGCACACACACACACACACACACACACACACACACCGGTTGCACAGTCGCCACACACAGGGCTCAGAACGGCACACACACACGTGTACTCACACACACACATACACATAAACTCGTTGCACAGTCACCAAGGAAAAGGTTCAGAACAGCTCTAACACACACACACACAAACCAGTCGCACAGTCGCCAGGGTACAGGGCTGAGAACAGCACACATACACACACACACATACTGGTTGCACAGTTGCCAGGGCACAGGGCTGAGAACGGCACACACACACACCAGTTACACTGTCACTAAGGCACAGGCTAAAAACAGCACAAACACACACACATATACACTCACATACATACACACACAAACTACTTGCACAGTCGCCCGGGCATATGGCTGATAATGGCACACACACACACACACACACACACACACACACACACACACACACCCCAATTTCACAGTCGCCCGGGCACAGGGCTGTGAATGGCACACACAAAGACTGACACACACACACACACATATACACTCACATACATACACACACAAACCGCTTGCACTGTCGCCAAGGCACCTGGCTGAGAATGGCACACACACACACACACACACACACACACAGAGCAGTTTCACAGTCGCCAGGGCACAGGGCTGAGAAGAACACATACATACACACATACACACACAAACTGCTTGCACAGTGGTCAGGGCTCAGGGCTGTGAATGGCACACACAAACACTGACACACACACACACACACGAAGAAACCATTGCGCAATCACCAGGGCACAGGGCTGAGAATTCAAACTTACACACACACACACAAACCTGATGCACAGTCGTCAGGGCACAGGGCTGAGAACGGCGCACACACACACACACACACACACACACAAATAAAGACACACAATCCGGTTTCACAGTCGCCAGAGCACAGGGCTGAGAACAGCACACATACACACACACAAACACAAACTGGTTGTGCAGTCATCAGTACACATTGCTGAGAACGGCACACACACACACACACACATACACAGAAAAACCGCTTGCACAGTCGCTAGGGCACAGGGCTGAGAACGGCGCGCGCACACACACACACACACACACACACACAAATAAAGACACACAATACGGTTTCACAGTCGCCAGAGCACAGGGCTGAGAACAGCACACATACACACACACAGACACAAACTGGTTGTGCAGTCATCAGTACACATTGCTGAGAACGGCACACACACACACACACACTAACACACATACACCTAAATCTGTTGCACATTCGCCAGGGCACATGACCGTGAACAGCAGACACAGAAACACACACACACACAAACAGGTTGCACAGTAGCTAGGGCACAGGGCTGAGAACAGAACACACACACACACAAACCAATTTCCCAGTCACCAGAGCACGGGGCAGAGAACAGCACACACACACACACACACACACACACATACACACTAAAGGGTTGCAAAGTTGCCAGGGCACAGGTCTGAGAATGGCACACACACACACACACACACGAACGCACACATACAGGTTGCACAGACTCCAGGACACAGGGCTGATAATTCACACACACACACACACACACACACACACACACACACACAAAGCAGCTGTACAGTCGCCAAGACAAAGGACTCAAAACAGCTCTAACAAACACACACACACATATACTTAAATCGGTGTCACAGTCACCAGAGCACAAGCCTGAGCACAGCACACACACACACACGCACACACACAAACTAGTTGCACAGTCTCCAGGGAACAGGGCTGATAACAGCACATGCACACACACACACACACACACACACACACACATACACACCAACCGGTTGCACAGTCGCCAAGGGACAGGGCTGAGACCACAGACACAGACACACACACACACACATAAACAAAAACCGGTTTCACAGTCGACAGGAAACAGGGCTCAGAACAAAACACACACACGCACACACACAAATTAATTGCACAGTCGCCAGGGCACAGGACTGACAACAGCACACAAACACACACAGGGACACACAAACGGGTTGCACAGTTTCCAGGACACAGGTCTGAGAATGAAACACACACACACACACATACACAAACACATAAACCGGTTGCGCACACACCAAGGCACAGGGCTCAGAACAGCTCGAACACACACACACAGACACACACAAACCTTTGCACAGTCGCCAGGCATAGGACTGAGAACAGCACACACACACACACAAACCTGTTGAACTGTCGCCTGGGCACAGGGCAGTGAACAGAACAAACACACACACAAACACCCAAACCGGTTACACAGTTTCCACGGCACAGGGCTGAGTATAGCACAAACACACACATACACATACACAAACTGGTTTCATAGTCGCCAGGGCACGGGGCGGAAAATGGCACACACACACACACAAATACACACAAACCTATTGCACAGTCACCAGGTCACAGGTCTTAGAACAGGACACATACACTCAGATGCCCACACAAACAGGTTGCACAGTCGCCAGGGCAAAGGGATGAGAAAAGCACACACACACACACACACACACACAGAAACATTCACAC
>NC_082638.1:22612500-22622500 GCF_002263795.3 Bos taurus
CAGTCGCCAGGGCACAGGACTGAGAACAGCACACAAACACACACAGGGACACACAAACGGGTTGCACAGTTTCCAGGACACAGGTCTTAGAATGAAACACACACACACACACATACACAAACACATAAACCGGTTGCGCACACACCAAGGCACAGGGCTCAGAACAGCTCGAACACACACACACAGACACTCACAAACCTTTGCACAGTCGCCAGGCCTAGGACTGAGAACAACACACACACACACACAAACCTGTTGAACAGTCGCCTGGGCCCAGCGCAGTGAATAGAACACACACACACACAAACACCCAAACCGGTTGCACAGTTTCCAAGGCACAGGGCTGAGAATAGCACAGACACAGACACACACATACACAAACTGGTTTCATAGTCGCCAGGTCACGGGGCTGAATATGGCACACACACACACACACAAATACACACAAACCTGTTGCACAGTCACCAGGTTACAGGTCTTAGAACAGGACACATACACACAGATACACACACAAACAGGTTGCACAGTTGCCAGGGCAAAAGGCTGAGAAAAGCACACACACACACACACATAAAAACACTCACACAAACCGGTTCCGCAGTCGCCAGGGGACAGGGTTCAGAACATCTCTAACACACACACACACACACACACATGCAAACTGATTGCACAGTCTCCAGGGTACAGAGCTTAGAACAGAACACACATACACACACACACACACACACACACATAAACCGGTTTCACAGTCGCCAGAGCACAAGCCTGAGAACAACACAGACACACACACGCACAAACACAAATGAGTTGCATGGTCGCAGGCGCACAGGGCTGAGAACAGCAGACACACACACACACACACACACACACACACAAAACCAGTTGCACAATTGCCAGGGCTCGGGTCTGAGAATAGCACACACACACACACATATATATGCACACAAACACACAAAAAGTGGTTGCACAGTCTCCAGGACACAGGGCTGAAAATTCACACACACACCCAACAAACCTGTTGCACAGTTGCCAGGGCACAGGGCTGAGTATGGCACACACTCACACACACACACAAACCGGTTGAACCGTTACCAGAGCACAGGGCTGAGAACAGCACACACATACACACACACCGGTTGCACAGTCACCAGGAACAGGGCTAAGAACGGCACACACTCACACACAGAAACACACACACAAACCGGTTGCACTGTCACCAGGGCACCGGGCTGAGAACAGCACACACACACACACACACACACACACACACACACACACACATAAACCGGTTGCAGAATCGCCAGGGTACAGGTCTGAGAACTGAACACACACACAGACACAAACTGGTTTTACAGTCGCTAGAGCACAAGCCTGAGAACAACACAGACACACACACGCACCCACACAAATTAGTTGCACAGTTGTCAGGGCACAGGGCTGAGTATGCACACACACACACACACAAACACACACACGCACACACACACAAACCGGTTTCACAGTCTCCAGGGCACACGGATGAGAACAGCACATACCCAAACACAAACATACACACACAAACTGCTTGCACAGTTGCCAGGGCAAAGGGCTGAGAATGGCACACACAAACACACACACACACACACGAATAAACCATTGCAGAGTCGCCAGGGCCCAGGGCTGAGAATGGTACACAAACACACACATATACTCATAAACCGGTTGCAATGTCGCCAGGCCAAAGGGCTGAGAACAGCACACACACACACACACACACACACATACACAAAAAAACCATTGCAAGTCTCAGGGGCACAGGGATGAGAACGGCGCACACACACACACAACACATACACACACACACATGAACAAACTAATTGCATTTTTTCCAGGGCACAGGGCTGTAAACGGCACACACACACACACACACACACACACAAAACGGTTTCACAGTCACTAGAGCACAGTGTTGAGAACAGCACACAGACACACACACACACACACACAAACAAACCGGTGCACAGTCGCCAGGGCACAGGGCTTAAAACAGCACATGCACACACACACACACACACACACACATACACACCAACCGGTTGCACAGTCGCCAAGGGACAGGGCTGAGAACCACAGACACACACAGACACACACACATACATAAACACAAACCAGTTTCACAGTCGACAGGAAACGGCTCAGAAGAGCACACACATACACACACACACAAAACTGTTGCACTGTATCCAGGGCACAGGATTGAGAACAGCACACACACAGATTCACACACACACATACACAAATACATATACTGGTTGTGCACTCTCCAAGTCACAGGGCTCAGAACAGCTCTAACACACACACACAAACCGATTGCATGATCACCAGGGTTCATGATTGAGAACTGAACACCCACACACAGAGACATAAACCGGTTTCACAGTCGCCAGAGGACAAGCCTGAGAACAACACAGACACACACATGCACACACACAAACCGGTTTCACAGTCTCCAGGGCACAGGGCTGAGAACAGCACATACCCAAACACAAACATACACACACATACTGCTTGCACAGTTGCCATGGCAAAGGGCTGAGAATGGCACACACACACACCCACACACACACACACACACACACGAACAAACCATTGCACAGTCGCCAGGGCCCAGGGCTGAGAATGGCACACAAACACACACATACACTCATAAACCAGTTGCAGTGTCACCAGGCCAATGGGCTGAGAAAGCACACACACACACACACACATACACAAAAAAACCGCTTGCACAATCTCCAGGGCACAGGGATGAGAACGGCGCACACACACACACACACACACACATGAACAAACTAGTTGCGTTGTTGCCAGGGCACATGGCTGAAAACGGCACACACACACACACACACACATACACACACAAAACGGTTTCACAGTCACCAGAGCACAGTGTTGAGAACAGCACACAGACACAGACACACACACACACAAACAAACCGGTGCACAGTCGCCAGGGCACAGGGCTTAAAACAGCACATGCACACACACACACACTCACATACACACCAACCGGTTGCACAGTCTCCAAGGGACAGGGCTGAGAACCACAGACACACACACACACACACATAAACACAAACCGGTTTCACAGTCGACAGGAAACAGGGCTCAGAACAGCACACACATACACACACACACACAACTGTTGCCCTGTTTCCAGGGCACAGGATTGAGAACAGCACACACACAGATTCACACACACACATACACAAATACATAAACTGGTTGTGCAATCTCCAAGTCACAGGGCTCAGAACAGCTCTTACACACACACAAACACCGATTGCTCGATCACCAGCGTTCATGGCTGAGAACAGAACACACACACACACAGAGACATAAACCGGTTTCACAGTCGCCAGAGGACAAGCCTGAGAACAACACAGACACACACACGCACACACACAAATTAGTTGCACAGTCGCCAGGGCACTGGACTGAGAACAGCACACAAACACACACAGGGACACACAAACGGGTTGCACAGTTGCCAGGACACAGTTCTGAGAATGAAACACACACACACACATAAACACTAACCGGTTTCACAGTCGACAGGAAACAGGGCTCAGAATGGCACATACACACACACACACACACACACACACACATGCACAAAACTGTTGCACTGTTTCCAGGGCACAGGATTGAGAACAGCACACACAGAGATTCACACACACACATACACAAACACATAAACCGGTTGCACACTAGCCAAGGCACAGGGCTCAGAACAGCTCTAACACACACACACACACACACACACACACACAAACCGATTGCATGGTCACCAGGGTTCATGGCTGAGAAGAGAACACACACACACACAGACATGAACCGGTTTCAAAGTCGCCAGAGCACAAGCCTCAGAACAACACAGACACACACACGCACACACACAAATTAGTTGCACAGTCACCAGGGCACAGGACTGAGAACAGCACACTCACACACACAGGGACACACAAAGGGTTGCACAGTTGCCAGGACACAGGTCTGACAATGAAACACACACACACACATACAAACCGGTTTCATAGTCGCCAGGGCACAGGTCTGAGAATACACACACACACACACACACACACATACACAAACAAACCGGTTGCACAAATCCCGGCTACAGGACTGGGAACAGAACACACACACACACACACCTGTTTCACAGTCTCCAGAGAACAAGCCTGAGAACAGCACACACACACACATGCACACACACAAACTAATTGCACAGTCGCCAGGGCACAGGGCTGAGAATGGCACACACACACACACACACACACACACAAATCAGTTGCATAGTCTCCAGGGCACAGGGCTGAGAATTCACTTAAACACACACACACAAACACATACCTGCTGCACAGTTACCAGGGCAGAGGCCTGAAAATGGCACACACTCACACACACACACACAAACCGGTTGCACAGTCGCAAGGGCACAGGGCTGAGAACAGGAAATAGAACACACACATATACACTCACACACATACACACACAAACCACTTGCACAGTCACCAAGGCCCAGGGCTGAGACTGGCACACACACACACACACACACACACACACACACACACACACACACACACACACACCGGTTTCTCAGTCGCCAGGGCACAGGGCTGAGAACAGCATATACACACACAGACAGATGCACACACGGACACATACACACAAACACACACACACATACAAACTGGTTTCACAGTTGCCAAGGCACAGGGCTTAGAACAGCACATACACACACACACACACACACACACACACATACACACACAGAAACATACACAAACAAACTGCTTGCACAGTCGTCAGGGCACAGGGCTGTGAATGGCACACACAAATACACACACACACACGAACAAACCATTGCACAGTCGCCAGGGCACTGGGCTGAGGTAGGCACACACACACACAAACACACACACATACACATAAACCTGTTGCACAGTAGCCAAGGCACAGGGCTCAGAACAGCTCAAACACACACACACACACACCACAAACCAGATTCTTTGTAGCCAGGGCACAGGACTGAGAACAGCACACACACACACACACACACACACACACACACACACCAACCGGTTGCACAGTCTCTAGGAAACAGGGCTGAAAAGAGCTCACACTTACACACACTCACACACACAAACAGTTACACAGTCACCAGGACACAGAGATGAGAGTCGTGTGCACACACACACACACACAAACCAGTTGCACAGTCGGAAGGGCACATGGCTGAAATCAGCACACACACAGACACACACACACACACCGATTCCTCAGTTTCCAGGGCATAAAGCTCAGGATGGCACACACACCTACACACACATATACACAAACTGGTTGAACAATCGCCAGGGCAAAAGGTAGAACAGCACACACACACACACACACACACACACACACACACCTAGGCATACAGATACTGGTTGCACAATCGCCAGGGCCAAGGGTTGAGAACAGCACACACACACACACACACACACACACACACACAGAGGCATACAGATACTGGTTGCACAATCGCCAGGGCAAAGGCTTGAGAACAGCACACACACACACACACACACACACACACACACACAGGCATACAGATACTGGTTGCACAATCGCCAGGGCACAGGGCTGAGAACAGCAACACACACACACACACACACACACACATGAACACAAACCAGTATCAGAGTCACCAGGGCACAGTGCTGAGAACAGCACACACACACACACACACACATACCGGTTGCACAGTCACCAGTCACAGGGCTGGGAATGCCAGACACACACACACTCACACACACACACACAAACATATGGACACAAACCGCTTGCACAGTCCCCAGGGTACAGGGCTGAGAACGGCACACACACACACACACACACACACACACACATACACACACACACACATACAGACACAAACCGCTTGCATATTCACCAGGGCACAGGGCTGAGAATAGAACACACATACACACACATACATAAACTGGTTTCACAGTCATCAGGGCACAAGCCTGAGAACAGCCCACACACCCACACATGCATGCACACACACATTAGTTACACAGTTGACAGGGCACTGGGCTGTGAACCACACACACACACACACACACACACACACACATAAACACAAACCTGTTTCACAGTCGCTAGGGCACAGGGCTGAGAACGGGACACACACACACACACACACACACACATACACCAGTTTCACTGTCACCAGGGCACAGGCCAGAGAACAGCACACACACACACAAACTGGTTGCACAGTTGCCAGGGCACAGGGCTGAGCATGGCACACATACACAGACATACACACACAGACACACACAAACTGGTTTCAGATTCGCCAGGGCACAAGGCTGAGAACAGCACACACACACAAAAAAAAACACACAAACTGGTTGCACAGTGGCCAGGGCACAGAGCTCAGAATGGCACACACACACACACACACACACACAAACCGGTTCCACAATTGCCAGGGAACAGGTCTGAGAATGGAACACACACACACACACAAAAACACGCACAGACACACACAAACCTGTTACACAGTCTCCATGGCACAGGGCTGAGAATTCACACATACACACACACACACAAACCTGTTACGTAGTTGCCAGGGCACAGGGCTGAGAACGGCACATACTCACACACACACACAAACCGGCTTCACAGTCGCCAGGGCACAGGGCTGAGAACAGCACACACACACACACACACACACACACACACGCACACACACACACACGCAAAAATGGGTTGCATAGTTTCCAGGGCACAGGTCTGAGAATGGCACAAACACACACACACACACGCACGCACGCACGCACACACACACATAAACCTGTGGTACAGTCTCCAGGGCACAGGCCTGAGAATTCACACACACCCATAACACACACCCATACACACACTCCTGTTGCACAGTTGCCATGGCACAGGGCTGAGAACAGCATACACTCACATACACACACAAAAATTGGTTGCACAGTTGCCAGAGCACATGTCTGAGAACAGCACACACACACACACACACACACACACCAGTTGCAAAGTCACCAGGCACAGAGCTGAGAACGGCACAGACTCACACACACACAGAAACTGGTTGCACAGTCACCAGAGCACAAGCCTGAGAACAGCACACAGACACACACACACACACACACAAACCGGTTGTAGAGTCGCCAGGGCACAAGGATGAGCAAGGCACACATACAGACACACACACACATAAACACAAACCTGTTTCACAGTTGCCAGGGCACAGGGCTGAGAACGGCACACACACAAACACACACACCCACATACATAAACCAGTTTCACTGTCGCCAGGGCACAGGCCAGAGAACAGCACACACCCTCACAAACCGGTTGCACAGTCACCATGGCACAGAGCTGAGAATGGCACACACACACACACACACAGACGCACCATCTGGTTGCACTGTTGCCAGGGCACAGAGCTGAGAACAGCAAACGCACATACACACACACACACACACACACACCGGTTGCACAGTCGCCACACACAGGGCTCAGAACGGCACACACACACGTGTACTCACACACACACATACACATAAACTCGTTGCACAGTCGCCAAAGAAAAGGTTCAGAACAGCTCTAACACACACACACACACACACAAACCAGTCGCACAATCGCCAGGGTACAGGGCTGAGAACAGCACACATACACACACACACATACTGGTTGCACAGTTGCCAGGGCACAGGGCTGAGAACAGCACAAACACAGACAGACAGACAGACAGACACACAAACTGGTTGCACAGTCGCCAGGGCAAAAGGCTCAGAATGCACACACATCTACACACACACACAGCCAAACCAGTTGCACAGTCGCCATGGTACAGGGCTGAGCACAGCACACACACACACACAAACTTATTGCATAGTTGCCAGGGCTCATGGTTGAGAATGGCACACACACACACACACACACAGAAACTGGTTTCACAGTCTCCAGGGCACAGTTCTGAGAACAGCACACACACACACACACACACACACATACACCACCTGGTTGCACAGTCCCTAGAGCACTAGGCTGAGATCAGCACTGCCACACATACAATCACACACAGACACACTAGTTTCACAGTTGCCAGGGCACAGGGCTGATAACAGCACACACATACACATGCAGACAAACCCGTTGGACAGTCGCCTGGGCACAGGGCTGAAAAAAGCACACACACACACACAGACACACAAACCGGTTGCACAGTTGCTATAGCACAGGGCTGAGAACAGCACAAGACACACACACACACACACACAAACAGGTTTCACAGTCGCCAGGGCACCGGGTTGTGAACAGCACACACACACACACACACACAAACCTGTTGCACATTCGCCAGGGCACAGGGCTGAGAACAACATACACACACATAAACCGATTGCACAGTTGTCAGGGCACAGGGCTGAGAACAGCACACACACACACAGACACACACACACAAACTGGTTGCACAGTAGCCAGGGCACAGAGCTGAGAATGGCACACACACAAACACACAGACACAAACCATGTGCACAGTCGCAAGGGCACAGGCCTTAGAAAAGCAAACAGACACACACACACACACACACAAACCGGTTGCACAGTTGCCAGGGCCCAGGGCTGAGAGTGGCACACACACACACACACACAAATATACACATACACATAAACTGGTGCACAGTCACCAGTGCACAAGGCTGAGAACAGCACACACACACACACACACACACAAACAAACAGGTTTCACAGTCACCAGGGCACAGAGCTGAGAACAGCACACACACAAACACACAGACACAAACCAGGTGCACAGTCGCAAGGGCACAGGCCTTAGGAAAACACACACACACAGACACACAAACACACACAAACCGGTTGCACAGTCGCCAGGGCACAGGTCTGAGAGTGGCACACACACACACACATGCACAAACCACTTGCACTGTCACCAGGGCACAGGGCTGAGAACAGCACACACACACACACAAACCGGTTGCACAGTTGCCAGGGCACAGGGCTGAGAATGGCACACACACACACACACACACACACCAGTTACACAGTCGCCAGGGCACAGAGCTGAGAACACTCTCCGAGTCTACCAGGCAATTCCAGTGATGGTGTCCAGCAAACATACACCTGGATCTTGAAGCACCTCCTCTTGGAATTCCATGTGGATCAATGCAGGACAACCTGCCCTGTTTTTGCACAGCATATAATGACCTGAGAATGAGCATTCTTACTTTCTTTGTGTGTGTGTGTGTGTGTGTGTGTGTGCGCTGTTCTCAGCCCTGTGCCATGGCGACTGTGCAACTGGTTTGTGTGTGTGTGTGTGTGTGTGTTTGTGTGTGTAGGTGTGTGTACCGTTCTGAGCTTTGTGCCCTGGTGCCTGTGCAACCAGTTTGTTTGTGTGTCTGTGTGTGTGTGTGCTGTTCTCAGCCCTGTGCTCTGGCGACTGTGCAACCAGTTTGTCTGCGTGTGTGTGTGCTGTTTTCAGCCCTGTGCCCTGGCGACTGTGAAACTAGTTTGTGTGTGTGCGTGTGTGTGTGTGTGTGCTGTGCTCAGGCTTGTGCTCTGGTGACTGTGAAATCGATTTATGTATATGTGTGTGTGTGTTAGAGCTGTTTTGAGCCCTTTGCCTTGGCGACTGTGCAGCCGCTTTGTGTGTGTGTGTGTGTGTGTGTGTGTGTGTGTGTGTGTGTGTGAATTATCAGCACTGTGTCCTGGAGTCTCTGCAACCTGTAAGTGTGTGTGCATGTGTGTGTGTGTGTGTGTGTGTGTGTGTGCCATTCTCAGACCTGTGCCCTGGCAACTTTGCAACCCTTTAGTGTTTATGTGTGTGTGTGTGTGTGTGCTGTACTCAGCCGTGTGCCCTGGCGACTGTGCAACCCGTTTTTTTGTAAGTGTGTCTTTCTGTGTT
>NC_082638.1:22647500-22695000 GCF_002263795.3 Bos taurus
GTGTGCTGTTCTCAACCCTTTGCCCTGGCGATTGTTCAACCAGTTTGTGTATATGTGTGTGTAGGTGTGTGTGCCATCCTGAGCCTTGTGTCCTGTCAACTGGGGAACCGGTGTGTGTGTGTGTCTGTGTGTGTGCTGATTTCAGCCATGTGCCCTTCCGACTGTGCAACTGGTTTGTGTGTGTGTGTGTGTGCACCCGATTCTCATCTCTGTGTCCTGGCGATGTGTAGTCATTTGTGTGTGTGAGTGTGTGTAAGTGTGTGCTCTTTTCAGCCCTGTGCCCTGGCGAATGTGCAACCGGTTTGTTCATGTGTGTTTTTGTGTGTGTCTGTGTGCTGTTCTCAGCCGTGTACCCTGGCGACCGTACAACCAGTTTGTGTGTATATGTGTGCGTGTTACAGCTGTTCTGAGCCCTCTGCCCTGGCAACTGTGCAACAAGTTTATATGTATGTTTATGTGTGTGTGTGAGTGTGTGTATGCCGTTCTCAACCCTGTGCCGTGGTGACTCTGCAAGCGGTTTTTGTGTGTCTGTGTGTGTGTGTGTGTGTGTGTGTGTGTGTGTGTGCCGTTCTCAGACCCGTGGCCTGGTGACAGTGCAACTGGTTTGTGAGTGTGTGTGTGTGCCATTGCAGCCCTGTGCCCTGGCGACCGTGCAATGATTTGTTCATATGTGTGTGTGTGTGTGTGTTTGTGTGTGCCATTCTCAGCCCTTTGCCATGGCAATTATGCAAGCAGTTTGTGTCTGTATGTGTGTGTGTGTGTATGTGCTGTTCTCAGTCCTGTGCCCTGGCGACTGTGCAACTAATTTGTGTGTGTGCGTGTGTGTGTCTGTGTTGTTCTCAGGCTTGTCCTCTGGCGACTGTGAAACCGGTTTATGTCTCTGTGTGTGTATGTGTTCTGTTCTCAGCCATGAACCCTGGTGACCGTGCAATCGGTTTGTGTGTGTGTTGTAGAATGATCAGAGCCCTGTGACCTGGAGAGTGCACAACCAGTTTATGTATTTGTGTATGTGTGTGTGTGAATCTGTGTGTGTGCTGTTCTCAATCCTGTGCCCTGGAAACAGTGCAACAGTTTTGTGTGTGTGTGTGTGTATGTGTGTGCTGTTCTGAGCCCTGTTTCCTGTCGACTCTGAAACCGGTTTGTGTTTATGTGTGTGTGTGTGTGTGTGCCGTTTTTAGCCCTGTGCCCTGGCAACAATGCAACTAGTTTTTTCATGTGTGTGTGTGTGTGTGTGTGTGTGTGTGCGCCGTTCTCATTCCTTTGCCCTGGAGCCTGTGCAAGCCGTTTTTTTGTGTAGGTGTGTGTTTGTGTGTGCGTGTGCTGTTCTCAGCCCTTCGGCCTGGTGACTGCAATCGGTTTATGAGTGTACGTGTGTGTTTGTGTGCCATTCTCAGCCCTGGGCCCTGGCGACTGTGCAATGGTTTGTCGTGTGTGTGTGTGTGTGTGTATTTGTGTTGCCATTCCCAGTTCTGTGCCCTGACGACTGTGCAAGCAGTTTGTTTGTGTATGTTTCTGTGTGTGTATGTGTGTGTGTGTTTGTGTGTGCTGTTCTCAGCCCTGTGCCCTGGCAACTGTGAAACCGATTGGTATGTGTGTGTGTGTTTGTGTGTGCCATTCACAGCCCTGTGCCCTGGCGACTGTGAAAGCACTTTGTGTGTGCATGTGTCTGTGTGTATGTGTCTGTGTGTGCATCTGTCTGTTTGTGTTTATGTTTGTGTGTGTGTGTGTGTGTGCCGTTTTCAGCCCTCTGCCCTGGCAACATTGCAACTAGTTTGTTCATGTGAGTGTGTGTATGTGTGTGTGTGTGTGTGTGTGTGTGCTCTTCTCAGCCCTTTGGCCTGGCGACACTGCAACTGGTTTATGAGTGTATGTGTGTGTTTGTGTGCCATTCTCAGCCCTGGGCCCTGGCAACTGTGCAATGTTTTGTTCGTGTGTGTGTGTGTGTGTGTGTGTGTGTGTTTGCCATTCTCAGCCCTTTGCCCTGGCAACTATGCAAGCAGTTTGTGTGTGTAAGTTTGTGTTTGCGTATGTGATGTTCTCAGCCCTGTGCCCTGGAGACTGTGAAACCGGTTTATGTGTGTGCGTGTGTGTGTGTGTGTGTGTGTGTGTGTGTGTGTGTGCCATACTCAGCCCTATGCTTGTCCTCTGTGTGTCTGTGTGTGTGTTCAGTTCTCAGCCCTGTACCCTGGCGATTCTGCAACTGGTTTATGTCTGTGTGTGTGTGTGTGTGTGCTGTTCTCAGCCCTGTGCCCTGGTGACAGTGCAACCGGTTTGTGTGTGTGTTTGTGTGTGTGAGTGTGTGCCGTTCTGAGCCCTGTGCCTGGTGACTGTGTAACCGGTGTGTGTGTATGTGTGTGCTATTCTCAGCCCTGTGCTCTGGTAACGGTTCAACCGGTTTGTCTGTGTGTGTGTGAGTGTGTGCTATACTCAGCCCTGTGCCCTGGCAACTATGCAACAGGTTTGTTTGGGTGTGTGTGTGAATTCTCAGCCCTGTGTCCTGGAGACTTTGCAACCATTTTTTGTGTGTTTGTGTGCATATATGTGTGTGTGTGTGCTATTCTCAGACCCGAGCCCTGGCAATTGTACAACTGGTTTTGTGTGTGTGTGTGTGTGTGTGTGTGTGTGTGCTGTTCTCAGCCCTGTGCGCTAGCGACCATGCAACTCATTTGTGTTTGTGCGTGTGTGTGCCTGTGTTGTTCCCAGGCTTGTGCTCTGCCGACTGTGAAACCGGTTTATGTGTGTGTGTGTGTGTATGTGTGTTCTGTTCTCAGCCCTGTACCCTGGAGACTGTGCAATCAGTTTGCATGTGTGTGTGTGTGTGTGTGTGTGTGTGTGTGTGTGTGTGTGTGTTAGAGCTGTTCTGAACCCTGTCCCCTGGTGACTGTGCAACCAGTTTGTGTGAATGTTTCTGTGTGTGTGTGTGTGTGTGTGTGTCCTTTTCTCAGCCCTTTGTCCTGGCAACTGTGCAACCTGTTTGTGTGTGTATCTGTGTGTATGTGTCCTGTTCTAAGACCTGTAACCTGGTGACTGTGCAACAGGTTTGTGTGTATGTGTGTGTGTGTGTGCCATTTTCAGCCCCGTGCCCTGGCGACTATGAAACCAGTTTGTGTATGTGTGTGTCTGTGTCTGTGCTATTTTCAGCACTGTGCCCCGGAAACTGTACAACCGGTTTGGGTGTTGTGTGTGTGTTTGTTCTGTTCACTGCCCTGTGCCCAGGCGACTGTTCAACAGGTTTGTGTGTGTGTGTGTGTGCTGTTCTCAGTCCTATGCCTGGCGTCTGTGCAAAGGTTTCTGTGTGTGTGTGTGTGTGTTCGAGCTGTTCTGAGCCCTGAGCCTTGGTGAGTGCGCAACCGGTTTATGTGTTTGTGTATGTGTGTGTCTGAGTGTGTATGTGTGCCATTCTCAACCCTGTGCTAGCGACTGTGAAACCGGGTATTCGTGTGTGTGAGTGTGCCATTCTCAGACTTATCCCTGGTGACTGTGTAAGCGGTTTGGGTGTATATGTGTGTGTGTGTGTACGTGCTGTTCTGAGCCCTGCACCCTGGCGACTGTGCAACCGGTTTGTGTGTGTGTGTGTGTGTGTGTGTGCCTTTCTAAGCCCTGTACGCTGGCGAATGTGTACAGGTTTGTGTGTGTGTGGGGGGGGGAGTGCTGATCTCAGCCCTGTGGTCTGGCAACTGTGAAACTGGCTTGAGTGTGTGTGGGTGTGTGTGTGTGCTGTTATCAGCCCTGTGCCCTGGCGACTCTGATACTGGTTTGTGTTCATGTGTGTGTGTGTGTGTGTTGCTGTTCTCAGCCCTGTGCCCTGGCGATTGTGCAACCAGTATCTGTATGCCTGTGTGTGTGTGTGTGTGTGTGCTGTTCTCAACCCTTTGCCCTGGCGATTGTTCAACCAGTTTGTGTATATGTGTGTGTAGGTGTGTGTGCCATCCTGAGCTTTATGCCCTGGCAACTGGGGAACCGGTGTGTGTGTGTGCTGTGTGTGTGCTGATTTCAGCCATGTGCCCTTCCGACTGTGCAACTGGTTTGTGTGTGTGTGTGTGTGCACACGATTCTCATCTCTGTGTCCTGGCAACTGTGTAACCGTTTGTGTGTGTGAGTGTGTGTAAGTGTGTGCTCTTTTCAGCCCTGTTTCCTAGAGACTGTGCAACCGTTTGGTGTGTGTGTGTGTGTGTGTGTGTGTGTGTGTGTGTGTGTGCTGTTCTCCGTCCTGTGCCCTGGCTACAAAGAATCTGCTTTGTGGTGTGTGTGTGTGTGTGTGTTTGAGCTGTTCTGAGCCCTGTGCCTTGGCTACTGTGCAACAGGTTTATGTGTATTTGTGTGTGTTTGTGTGCGTGTGTGCCTATCTCAGCCCTGTGCCCTGGCGACTGTGCAATGGTGTTCGTGTGTGTGTGTGTGTGTGTGTATTTGTGTGTGCCATTCACCGCCCCTGTTCCCTGACGACTGTGCAAGCAGTTTGTTTGTGTATGTGTGTGTGTGTGTGTGTGTGTGTGTGTGTGTGAGTGTGTGTGTATGTGCTGTTCTCAGCCCTGTGCCTTGGCAACTGTGAAACCGGTTTGTGTGTGTGTGTGTGTATGTGTCTGTGTGTGCATCTGTCTGTGTGTGTATATGCTGTTTTCAGCCCTGTGCCTTGGCGACTGTGCAATGGTTTGTTCGTGTGTGTGTGTGTGTATTTGTGTGTGCCATTCACAGCCCTGTGCCCTGACGACTGTGCTAGCAGTTTGTTTGTGTATGTTTCTGTGTGTGTATGCGTGTGTGTGTGTGTGTGTGTATGTGCTGTTCTCAGCCCTGTGCCCTGGCAACTGTGATACCGGTTTGTATGTGTGTGTGTGTTTGTGTGTGCCATTCACAGCATGTGCCCTGGCGACTGTGCAAGCAGTTTGTGTGTATGTGTCTGTGTGTGTATGTGTCTGTGTGTGCATCTGTCTGTGTGTGTATATGCTGTTCTCAGCCCTGTGCCCTGGCGACTGAGAAACCGGTTTGTGTGTGTGTGTGTGTGTGTGTGTGTGTGTGTGCCAGTCTCAGCCCTGTGCCTTGGTGACTGTGCAAGTGGTTTGTGTGTATATGTGTGTGAGTGTATATGTGTGTGTGCGGTTTGTCCTGTTTTCAGCCCTGTGCCGTAGTGACTGTGTAACTGGTGTGTGTGTGTGTGTGTGTGTGTGTGTGTGCTCTTCTCATCCCTGTGCCCTGTTGACTGTGCAACCGGTTTGTCTGTGTATGTGAGTGGGTGCCGTTCTCAGCCCTGTGCCTTGGCAACTGTGCAAGAGGTTTGTTTTTGTCGAGTGTAAGTTTGAATTCTCAGCCCTGTGCCCTGGAGACTGTTCAACCGGTATGTGTGTGTGTGTGTGTGTGTGTGTGTTAGAGCTGTTCTTAGCCCTGTGCCTTGGCTAGAGCGCAACCGGTTTATGTGTTTGTGTATGTGTGTGTGTGAATCTCTGTGTGTGCTGTTCTCAATCCTGTGCCCTGGAAACAGTGCAACAGTTTTGTGCGTGTGTGTGTGTGTGTGTATGTGTGCCATTCTGAGCCCTGTTTCCTGTCGACTGTGAAACCGGTTAGTGTTTATGTGTGTGTATGTGTGTGTGTGTGTTTCATTCTCAGACCTGTGTCCTGGCAACTGTGCAACCCGTTTGTGTGTCCCTGTGTGTGTTTGTGTGCTGTTCTCAGTCCTGTGCCCTGGCGACTGTGCAACTAATTTGTGTGTGTGCGTGTGTGTGTCTGTGTTGTTCTCAGGCTTGTCCTCTGGCGACTGTGAAACCGGTTTATGTCTCTGTGTGTGTATGTGTTCTGTTCTCAGCCATGAACCCTGGTGACCGTGCAATCGGTTTGTGTGTGTGTGTTAGAGCTGATCTGAACCCTGTGACTTGGAGAGTGCACAACCAGTTTATGTATTTGTGTATGTGTGTGTGTGAATATGTGTGTGTGCTGTTCTCAATCCTGTGCCCTGGAAACAGTGCAACAGTTTTTTGTGTGTGTGTGTGTATGTGTGTGCTGTTCTGAGCCCTTTTTCCTGTCGACTCTGAAACCGGTTTGTGTTTATGTGTGTGTGTGTGTGTGTGTGTGTGTGCCGTTTTTAGCCCTGTGCCCTGGCAACAATGCAACTAGTTTTTTCATGTGTGTGTGTGTGTGTGTGTGTGTGTGTGTGTGCGCCGTTCTCATTCCTTTGCCCTGGAGCCTGTGCAAGCCGTTTTTTTGTGTAGGTGTGTGTTTGTGTGTGCGTGTGCTGTTCTCAGCCCTTCGGCCTGGTGACTGCAATCGGTTTATGAGTGTACGTGTGTGTTTGTGTGCCATTCTCAGCCCTGGGCCCTGGCGACTGTGCAATGGTTTGTCGTGTGTGTGTGTGTGTGTGTATTTGTGTTGCCATTCCCAGTTCTGTGCCCTGACGACTGTGCAAGCAGTTTGTTTGTGTATGTTTCTGTGTGTGTATGTGTGTGTGTGTGTTTGTGTGTGCTGTTCTCAGCCCTGTGCCCTGGCAACTGTGAAACCGATTGGTATGTGTGTGTGTGTTTGTGTGTGCCATTCACAGCCCTGTGCCCTGGCGACTGTGAAAGCACTTTGTGTGTGCATGTGTCTGTGTGTATGTGTCTGTGTGTGCATCTGTCTGTTTGTGTTTATGTTTGTGTGTGTGTGTGTGTGTGTGCCGTTTTCAGCCCTCTGCCCTGGCAACATTGCAACTAGTTTGTTCATGTGAGTGTGTGTATGTGTGTGTGTGTGTGTGTGTGTGTGCTCTTCTCAGCCCTTTGGCCTGGCGACACTGCAACTGGTTTATGAGTGTATGTGTGTGTTTGTGTGCCATTCTCAGCCCTGGGCCCTGGCAACTGTGCAATGTTTTGTTCGTGTGTGTGTGTGTGTGTGTGTGTGTGTGTGTTTGCCATTCTCAGCCCTTTGCCCTGGCAACTATGCAAGCAGTTTGTGTGTGTAAGTTTGTGTTTGCGTATGTGATGTTCTCAGCCCTGTGCCCTGGAGACTGTGAAACCGGTTTGTGTGTGCGTGTGTGTGTGTGTGTGTGTGTGTGTGTGTGCCATACTCAGCCCTATGCTTGTCCTCTGTTTGTCTGTGTGTGTGTTCAGTTCTCAGCCCTGTACCCTGGCGATTCTGCAACTGGTTTATGTCTGTGTGTGTGTGTGTGTGTGCTGTTCTCAGCCCTGTGCCCTGGTGACAGTGCAACCGGTTTGTGTGTGTGTTTGTGTGTGTGAGTGTGTGCCGTTCTGAGCCCTGTGCCTGGTGACTGTGTAACCGGTGTGTGTGTATGTGTGTGCTATTCTCAGCCCTGTGCTCTGGTAACGGTTCAACCGGTTTGTCTGTGTGTGTGTGAGTGTGTGCTATACTCAGCCCTGTGCCCTGGCAACTATGCAACAGGTTTGTTTGGGTGTGTGTGTGAATTCTCAGCCCTGTGTCCTGGAGACTTTGCAACCATTTTTTGTGTGTTTGTGTGCATATATGTGTGTGTGTGTGCTATTCTCAGACCCGAGCCCTGGCAATTGTGCAACTGGTTTTGTGTGTGTGTGTGTGTTTGTGTGTGTGTGTGTGTGTGTGTGCTGTTCTCAGCCCTGTGCGCTAGCGACCATGCAACTCATTTGTGTTTGTGCGTGTGTGTGCCTGTGTTGTTCCCAGGCTTGTGCTCTGCCGACTGTGAAACCGGTTTATGTGTGTGTGTGTGTGTATGTGTGTTCTGTTCTCAGCCCTGTACCCTGGAGACTGTGCAATCAGTTTGCATGTGTGTGTGTGTGTGTGTGTGTGTGTGTGTGTGTTAGAGCTGTTCTGAACCCTGTCCCCTGGTGACTGTGCAACCAGTTTGTGTGAATGTTTCTGTGTGTGTGTGTGTGTGTGTGTGTCCTTTTCTCAGCCCTTTGTCCTGGCAACTGTGCAACCTGTTTGTGTGTGTATCTGTGTGTATGTGTCCTGTTCTAAGACCTGTAACCTGGTGACTGTGCAACAGGTTTGTGTGTATGTGTGTGTGTGTGTGCCATTTTCAGCCCCGTGCCCTGGCGACTATGAAACCAGTTTGTGTATGTGTGTGTCTGTGTCTGTGCTATTTTCAGCACTGTGCCCTGGAAACTGTACAACCGGTTTGGGTGTTGTGTGTGTGTTTGTTCTGTTCACTGTCCTGTGCCCAGGCGACTGTTCAACAGGTTTGTGTGTGTGTGTGTGTGCTGTTCTCAGTCCTATGCCTGGCGTCTGTGCAAAGGTTTCTGTGTGTGTGTGTGTGTGTTCGAGCTGTTCTGAGCCCTGAGCCTTGGTGAGTGCGCAACCGGTTTATGTGTTTGTGTATGTGTGTGTCTGAGTGTGTATGTGTGCCATTCTCAACCCTGTGCTAGCGACTGTGAAACCGGGTATTCGTGTGTGTGTGTGTGCCATTCTCAGACTTATCCCTGGTGACTGTGTAAGCGGTTTGGGTGTATATGTGTGTGTGTGTGTACGTGCTGTTCTGAGCCCTGCACCCTGGCGACTGTGCAACCGGTTTGTGTGTGTGTGTGTGTGTGTGTGTGCCTTTCTAAGCCCTGTACGCTGGCGAATGTGTACAGGTTTGTGTGTGTGTGTGGGGGGGAGTGCTGATCTCAGCCCTGTGGTCTGGCAACTGTGAAACTGGCTTGAGTGTGTGTGGGTGTGTGTGTGTGCTGTTATCAGCCCTGTGCCCTGGCGACTCTGATACTGGTTTGTGTTCATGTGTGTGTGTGTGTGTGTTGCTGTTCTCAGCCCTGTGCCCTGGCGATTGTGCAACCAGTATCTGTATGCCTGTGTGTGTGTGTGTGTGTGTGCTGTTCTCAACCCTTTGCCCTGGCGATTGTTCAACCAGTTTGTGTATATGTGTGTGTAGGTGTGTGTGCCATCCTGAGCTTTATGCCCTGGCAACTGGGGAACCGGTGTGTGTGTGTGTCTGTGTGTGTGCTGATTTCAGCCATGTGCCCTTCCGACTGTGCAACTGGTTTGTGTGTGTGTGTGTGTGCACACGATTCTCATCTCTGTGTCCTGGCAACTGTGTAACCGTTTGTGTGTGTGAGTGTGTGTAAGTGTGTGCTCTTTTCAGCCCTGTTTCCTAGAGACTGTGCAACCGTTTGGTGTGTGTGTGTGTGTGTGTGCTGTTCTCCGTCCTGTGCCCTGGCTACAAAGAATCTGCTTTGTGGTGTGTGTGTGTGTGTGTGTTTGAGCTGTTCTGAGCCCTGTGCCTTGGCTACTGTGCAACAGGTTTATGTGTATTTGTGTGTGTTTGTGTGCGTGTGTGCCTATCTCAGCCCTGTGCCCTGGCGACTGTGCAATGGTGTTCGTGTGTGTGTGTGTGTGTGTGTATTTGTGTGTGCCATTCACCGCCCCTGTTCCCTGACGACTGTGCAAGCAGTTTGTTTGTGTATGTGTGTGTGTGTGTGTGTGTGTGTGTGAGTGTGTGTGTATGTGCTGTTCTCAGCCCTGTGCCTTGGCAACTGTGAAACCGGTTTGTGTGTGTGTGTGTGTATGTGTCTGTGTGTGCATCTGTCTGTGTGTGTATATGCTGTTTTCAGCCCTGTGCCTTGGCGACTGTGCAATGGTTTGTTCGTGTGTGTGTGTGTGTATTTGTGTGTGCCATTCACAGCCCTGTGCCCTGACGACTGTGCTAGCAGTTTGTTTGTGTATGTTTCTGTGTGTGTATGCGTGTGTGTGTGTGTGTGTGTATGTGCTGTTCTCAGCCCTGTGCCCTGGCAACTGTGATACCGGTTTGTATGTGTGTGTGTGTTTGTGTGTGCCATTCACAGCATGTGCCCTGGCGACTGTGCAAGCAGTTTGTGTGTATGTGTCTGTGTGTGTATGTGTCTGTGTGTGCATCTGTCTGTGTGTGTATATGCTGTTCTCAGCCCTGTGCCCTGGCGACTGAGAAACCGGTTTGTGTGTGTGTGTGTGTGTGTGTGTGTGTGTGTGTGCCAGTCTCAGCCCTGTGCCTTGGTGACTGTGCAAGTGGTTTGTGTGTGTGTGTGAGTGTATATGTGTGTGTGCGGTTTGTCCTGTTTTCAGCCCTGTGCCGTAGTGACTGTGTAACTGGTGTGTGTGTGTGTGTGTGTGTGTGTGTGTGCTCTTCTCATCCCTGTGCCCTGTTGACTGTGCAACCGGTTTGTCTGTGTATGTGAGTGGGTGCCGTTCTCAGCCCTGTGCCTTGGCAACTGTGCAAGAGGTTTGTTTTTGTCGGGTGTAAGTTTGAATTCTCAGCCCTGTGCCCTGGAGACTGTTCAACCGGTATGTGTGTGTGTGTGTGTGTGTGTTAGAGCTGTTCTTAGCCCTGTGCCTTGGCTAGAGCGCAACCGGTTTATGTGTTTGTGTATGTGTGTGTGTGAATCTCTGTGTGTGCTGTTCTCAATCCTGTGCCCTGGAAACAGTGCAACAGTTTTGTGCGTGTGTGTGTGTGTGTGTATGTGTGCCATTCTGAGCCCTGTTTCCTGTCGACTGTGAAACCGGTTAGTGTTTATGTGTGTGTATGTGTGTGTGTGTGTTTCATTCTCAGACCTGTGTCCTGGCAACTGTGCAACCCGTTTGTGTGTCCCTGTGTGTGTTTGTGTGCTGTTCTCAGTCCTGTGCCCTGGCGACTGTGCAACTAATTTGTGTGTGTGCGTGTGTGTGTCTGTGTTGTTCTCAGGCTTGTCCTCTGGCGACTGTGAAACCGGTTTATGTCTCTGTGTGTGTATGTGTTCTGTTCTCAGCCATGAACCCTGGTGACCGTGCAATCGGTTTGTGTGTGTGTGTTAGAGCTGATCTGAACCCTGTGACTTGGAGAGTGCACAACCAGTTTATGTATTTGTGTATGTGTGTGTGTGAATCTGTGTGTGTGCTGTTCTCAATCCTGTGCCCTGGAAACAGTGCAACAGTTTTGTGTGTGTGTGTGTGTATGTGTGTGCTGTTCTGAGCCCTGTTTCCTGTCGACTCTGAAACCGGTTTGTGTTTATGTGTGTGTGTGTGTGTGTGTGTGTGTGTGTGCCGTTTTTAGCCCTGTGCCCTGGCAACAATGCAACTAGTTTTTTCATGTGTGTGTGTGCGTGTGTGTGTGTGTGTGCGCCGTTCTCATTCCTTTGCCCTGGAGCCTGTGCAAGCCGTTTTTTTGTGTAGGTGTGTGTTTGTGTGTGCGTGTGCTGTTCTCAGCCCTTCGGCCTGGTGACTGCAATCGGTTTATGAGTGTACGTGTGTGTTTGTGTGCCATTCTCAGCCCTGGGCCCTGGCGACTGTGCAATGGTTTGTCGTGTGTGTGTGTGTGTGTGTGTATTTGTGTTGCCATTCCCAGTTCTGTGCCCTGACGACTGTGCAAGCAGTTTGTTTGTGTATGTTTCTGTGTGTGTATGTGTGTGTGTGTGTTTGTGTGTGCTGTTCTCAGCCCTGTGCCCTGGCAACTGTGAAACCGATTGGTATGTGTGTGTGTGTTTGTGTGTGCCATTCACAGCCCTGTGCCCTGGCGACTGTGAAAGCACTTTGTGTGTGCATGTGTCTGTGTGTATGTGTCTGTGTGTGCATCTGTCTGTTTGTGTTTATGTTTGTGTGTGTGTGTGTGTGTGCCGTTTTCAGCCCTCTGCCCTGGCAACATTGCAACTAGTTTGTTCATGTGAGTGTGTGTATGTGTGTGTGTGTGTGTGTGTGTGCTCTTCTCAGCCCTTTGGCCTGGCGACACTGCAACTGGTTTATGAGTGTATGTGTGTGTTTGTGTGCCATTCTCAGCCCTGGGCCCTGGCAACTGTGCAATGTTTTGTTCGTGTGTGTGTGTGTGTGTGTGTGTGTGTGTTTGCCATTCTCAGCCCTTTGCCCTGGCAACTATGCAAGCAGTTTGTGTGTGTAAGTTTGTGTTTGCGTATGTGATGTTCTCAGCCCTGTGCCCTGGAGACTGTGAAACCGGTTTATGTGTGTGCGTGTGTGTGTGTGTGTGTGTGTGTGTGTGTGTGCCATACTCAGCCCTATGCTTGTCCTCTGTGTGTCTGTGTGTGTGTTCAGTTCTCAGCCCTGTACCCTGGCGA
Source organism: Bos taurus (assembly GCF_002263795.3). NCBI lineage: Eukaryota > Metazoa > Chordata > Mammalia > Artiodactyla > Bovidae > Bos > Bos taurus. Next base: position 22,659,458 of record NC_082638.1, read on the forward strand.
TTCTGCAACTGGTTTATGTCTGTGTGTGTGTGTGTGTGTGCTGTTCTCAGCCCTGTGCCCTGGTGACAGTGCAACCGGTTTGTGTGTGTGTTTGTGTGTGTGAGTGTGTGCCGTTCTGAGCCCTGTGCCTGGTGACTGTGTAACCGGTGTGTGTGTATGTGTGTGCTATTCTCAGCCCTGTGCTCTGGTAACGGTTCAACCGGTTTGTCTGTGTGTGTGTGAGTGTGTGCTATACTCAGCCCTGTGCCCTGGCAACTATGCAACAGGTTTGTTTGGGTGTGTGTGTGAATTCTCAGCCCTGTGTCCTGGAGACTTTGCAACCATTTTTTGTGTGTTTGTGTGCATATATGTGTGTGTGTGTGCTATTCTCAGACCCGAGCCCTGGCAATTGTGCAACTGGTTTTGTGTGTGTGTGTGTGTGTGTGTGTGTGTGTGCTGTTCTCAGCCCTGTGCGCTAGCGACCATGCAACTCATTTGTGTTTGTGCGTGTGTGTGCCTGTGTTGTTCCCAGGCTTGTGCTCTGCCGACTGTGAAACCGGTTTATGTGTGTGTGTGTGTGTATGTGTGTTCTGTTCTCAGCCCTGTACCCTGGAGACTGTGCAATCAGTTTGCATGTGTGTGTGTGTGTGTGTGTGTGTGTGTGTGTTAGAGCTGTTCTGAACCCTGTCCCCTGGTGACTGTGCAACCAGTTTGTGTGAATGTTTCTGTGTGTGTGTGTGTGTGTGTGTGTGTCCTTTTCTCAGCCCTTTGTCCTGGCAACTGTGCAACCTGTTTGTGTGTGTATCTGTGTGTATGTGTCCTGTTCTAAGACCTGTAACCTGGTGACTGTGCAACAGGTTTGTGTGTATGTGTGTGTGTGTGTGCCATTTTCAGCCCCGTGCCCTGGCGACTATGAAACCAGTTTGTGTATGTGTGTGTCTGTGTCTGTGCTATTTTCAGCACTGTGCCCTGGAAACTGTACAACCGGTTTGGGTGTTGTGTGTGTGTTTGTTCTGTTCACTGTCCTGTGCCCAGGCGACTGTTCAACAGGTTTGTGTGTGTGTGTGTGTGCTGTTCTCAGTCCTATGCCTGGCGTCTGTGCAAAGGTTTCTGTGTGTGTGTGTGTGTGTTCGAGCTGTTCTGAGCCCTGAGCCTTGGTGAGTGCGCAACCGGTTTATGTGTTTGTGTATGTGTGTGTCTGAGTGTGTATGTGTGCCATTCTCAACCCTGTGCTAGCGACTGTGAAACCGGGTATTCGTGTGTGTGTGTGTGCCATTCTCAGACTTATCCCTGGTGACTGTGTAAGCGGTTTGGGTGTATATGTGTGTGTGTGTGTACGTGCTGTTCTGAGCCCTGCACCCTGGCGACTGTGCAACCGGTTTGTGTGTGTGTGTGTGTGTGTGTGTGCCTTTCTAAGCCCTGTACGCTGGCGAATGTGTACAGGTTTGTGTGTGTGTGTGGGGGGGAGTGCTGATCTCAGCCCTGTGGTCTGGCAACTGTGAAACTGGCTTGAGTGTGTGTGGGTGTGTGTGTGTGCTGTTATCAGCCCTGTGCCCTGGCGACTCTGATACTGGTTTGTGTTCATGTGTGTGTGTGTGTGTGTTGCTGTTCTCAGCCCTGTGCCCTGGCGATTGTGCAACCAGTATCTGTATGCCTGTGTGTGTGTGTGTGTGTGTGCTGTTCTCAACCCTTTGCCCTGGCGATTGTTCAACCAGTTTGTGTATATGTGTGTGTAGGTGTGTGTGCCATCCTGAGCTTTATGCCCTGGCAACTGGGGAACCGGTGTGTGTGTGTGTCTGTGTGTGTGCTGATTTCAGCCATGTGCCCTTCCGACTGTGCAACTGGTTTGTGTGTGTGTGTGTGTGCACACGATTCTCATCTCTGTGTCCTGGCAACTGTGTAACCGTTTGTGTGTGTGAGTGTGTGTAAGTGTGTGCTCTTTTCAGCCCTGTTTCCTAGAGACTGTGCAACCGTTTGGTGTGTGTGTGTGTGTGTGTGCTGTTCTCCGTCCTGTGCCCTGGCTACAAAGAATCTGCTTTGTGGTGTGTGTGTGTGTGTGTGTTTGAGCTGTTCTGAGCCCTGTGCCTTGGCTACTGTGCAACAGGTTTATGTGTATTTGTGTGTGTTTGTGTGCGTGTGTGCCTATCTCAGCCCTGTGCCCTGGCGACTGTGCAATGGTGTTCGTGTGTGTGTGTGTGTGTGTGTATTTGTGTGTGCCATTCACCGCCCCTGTTCCCTGACGACTGTGCAAGCAGTTTGTTTGTGTATGTGTGTGTGTGTGTGTGTGTGTGTGTGAGTGTGTGTGTATGTGCTGTTCTCAGCCCTGTGCCTTGGCAACTGTGAAACCGGTTTGTGTGTGTGTGTGTGTATGTGTCTGTGTGTGCATCTGTCTGTGTGTGTATATGCTGTTTTCAGCCCTGTGCCTTGGCGACTGTGCAATGGTTTGTTCGTGTGTGTGTGTGTGTATTTGTGTGTGCCATTCACAGCCCTGTGCCCTGACGACTGTGCTAGCAGTTTGTTTGTGTATGTTTCTGTGTGTGTATGCGTGTGTGTGTGTGTGTGTGTATGTGCTGTTCTCAGCCCTGTGCCCTGGCAACTGTGATACCGGTTTGTATGTGTGTGTGTGTTTGTGTGTGCCATTCACAGCATGTGCCCTGGCGACTGTGCAAGCAGTTTGTGTGTATGTGTCTGTGTGTGTATGTGTCTGTGTGTGCATCTGTCTGTGTGTGTATATGCTGTTCTCAGCCCTGTGCCCTGGCGACTGAGAAACCGGTTTGTGTGTGTGTGTGTGTGTGTGTGTGTGTGTGTGTGCCAGTCTCAGCCCTGTGCCTTGGTGACTGTGCAAGTGGTTTGTGTGTATATGTGTGTGAGTGTATATGTGTGTGTGCGGTTTGTCCTGTTTTCAGCCCTGTGCCGTAGTGACTGTGTAACTGGTGTGTGTGTGTGTGTGTGTGTGTGTGTGTGCTCTTCTCATCCCTGTGCCCTGTTGACTGTGCAACCGGTTTGTCTGTGTATGTGAGTGGGTGCCGTTCTCAGCCCTGTGCCTTGGCAACTGTGCAAGAGGTTTGTTTTTGTCGGGTGTAAGTTTGAATTCTCAGCCCTGTGCCCTGGAGACTGTTCAACCGGTATGTGTGTGTGTGTGTGTGTGTGTTAGAGCTGTTCTTAGCCCTGTGCCTTGGCTAGAGCGCAACCGGTTTATGTGTTTGTGTATGTGTGTGTGTGAATCTCTGTGTGTGCTGTTCTCAATCCTGTGCCCTGGAAACAGTGCAACAGTTTTGTGCGTGTGTGTGTGTGTGTGTATGTGTGCCATTCTGAGCCCTGTTTCCTGTCGACTGTGAAACCGGTTAGTGTTTATGTGTGTGTATGTGTGTGTGTGTGTTTCATTCTCAGACCTGTGTCCTGGCAACTGTGCAACCCGTTTGTGTGTCCCTGTGTGTGTTTGTGTGCTGTTCTCAGTCCTGTGCCCTGGCGACTGTGCAACTAATTTGTGTGTGTGCGTGTGTGTGTCTGTGTTGTTCTCAGGCTTGTCCTCTGGCGACTGTGAAACCGGTTTATGTCTCTGTGTGTGTATGTGTTCTGTTCTCAGCCATGAACCCTGGTGACCGTGCAATCGGTTTGTGTGTGTGTGTTAGAGCTGATCTGAACCCTGTGACTTGGAGAGTGCACAACCAGTTTATGTATTTGTGTATGTGTGTGTGTGAATCTGTGTGTGTGCTGTTCTCAATCCTGTGCCCTGGAAACAGTGCAACAGTTTTGTGTGTGTGTGTGTGTATGTGTGTGCTGTTCTGAGCCCTGTTTCCTGTCGACTCTGAAACCGGTTTGTGTTTATGTGTGTGTGTGTGTGTGTGTGTGTGTGTGTGCCGTTTTTAGCCCTGTGCCCTGGCAACAATGCAACTAGTTTTTTCATGTGTGTGTGTGCGTGTGTGTGTGTGTGTGCGCCGTTCTCATTCCTTTGCCCTGGAGCCTGTGCAAGCCGTTTTTTTGTGTAGGTGTGTGTTTGTGTGTGCGTGTGCTGTTCTCAGCCCTTCGGCCTGGTGACTGCAATCGGTTTATGAGTGTACGTGTGTGTTTGTGTGCCATTCTCAGCCCTGGGCCCTGGCGACTGTGCAATGGTTTGTCGTGTGTGTGTGTGTGTGTGTGTGTATTTGTGTTGCCATTCCCAGTTCTGTGCCCTGACGACTGTGCAAGCAGTTTGTTTGTGTATGTTTCTGTGTGTGTATGTGTGTGTGTGTGTTTGTGTGTGCTGTTCTCAGCCCTGTGCCCTGGCAACTGTGAAACCGATTGGTATGTGTGTGTGTGTTTGTGTGTGCCATTCACAGCCCTGTGCCCTGGCGACTGTGAAAGCACTTTGTGTGTGCATGTGTCTGTGTGTATGTGTCTGTGTGTGCATCTGTCTGTTTGTGTTTATGTTTGTGTGTGTGTGTGTGTGTGCCGTTTTCAGCCCTCTGCCCTGGCAACATTGCAACTAGTTTGTTCATGTGAGTGTGTGTATGTGTGTGTGTGTGTGTGTGTGTGCTCTTCTCAGCCCTTTGGCCTGGCGACACTGCAACTGGTTTATGAGTGTATGTGTGTGTTTGTGTGCCATTCTCAGCCCTGGGCCCTGGCAACTGTGCAATGTTTTGTTCGTGTGTGTGTGTGTGTGTGTGTGTGTGTGTTTGCCATTCTCAGCCCTTTGCCCTGGCAACTATGCAAGCAGTTTGTGTGTGTAAGTTTGTGTTTGCGTATGTGATGTTCTCAGCCCTGTGCCCTGGAGACTGTGAAACCGGTTTATGTGTGTGCGTGTGTGTGTGTGTGTGTGTGTGTGTGTGTGTGCCATACTCAGCCCTATGCTTGTCCTCTGTGTGTCTGTGTGTGTGTTCAGTTCTCAGCCCTGTACCCTGGCGATTCTGCAACTGGTTTATGTCTGTGTGTGTGTGTGTGTGTGCTGTTCTCAGCCCTGTGCCCTGGTGACAGTGCAACCGGTTTGTGTGTGTGTTTGTGTGTGTGAGTGTGTGCCGTTCTGAGCCCTGTGCCTGGTGACTGTGTAACCGGTGTGTGTGTATGTGTGTGCTATTCTCAGCCCTGTGCTCTGGTAACGGTTCAACCGGTTTGTCTGTGTGTGTGTGAGTGTGTGCTATACTCAGCCCTGTGCCCTGGCAACTATGCAACAGGTTTGTTTGGGTGTGTGTGTGAATTCTCAGCCCTGTGTCCTGGAGACTTTGCAACCATTTTTTGTGTGTTTGTGTGCATATATGTGTGTGTGTGTGCTATTCTCAGACCCGAGCCCTGGCAATTGTGCAACTGGTTTTGTGTGTGTGTGTGTGTGTGTGTGTGTGTGTGCTGTTCTCAGCCCTGTGCGCTAGCGACCATGCAACTCATTTGTGTTTGTGCGTGTGTGTGCCTGTGTTGTTCCCAGGCTTGTGCTCTGCCGACTGTGAAACCGGTTTATGTGTGTGTGTGTGTGTATGTGTGTTCTGTTCTCAGCCCTGTACCCTGGAGACTGTGCAATCAGTTTGCATGTGTGTGTGTGTGTGTGTGTGTGTGTGTGTGTTAGAGCTGTTCTGAACCCTGTCCCCTGGTGACTGTGCAACCAGTTTGTGTGAATGTTTCTGTGTGTGTGTGTGTGTGTGTGTGTGTCCTTTTCTCAGCCCTTTGTCCTGGCAACTGTGCAACCTGTTTGTGTGTGTATCTGTGTGTATGTGTCCTGTTCTAAGACCTGTGACCTGGTGACTGTGCAACAGGTTTGTGTGTATGTGTGTGTGTGTGTGCCATTTTCAGCCCCGTGCCCTGGCGACTATGAAACCAGTTTGTGTATGTGTGTGTCTGTGTCTGTGCTATTTTCAGCACTGTGCCCTGGAAACTGTACAACCGGTTTGGGTGTTGTGTGTGTGTTTGTTCTGTTCACTGTCCTGTGCCCAGGCGACTGTTCAACAGGTTTGTGTGTGTGTGTGTGTGCTGTTCTCAGTCCTATGCCTGGCGTCTGTGCAAAGGTTTCTGTGTGTGTGTGTGTGTGTTCGAGCTGTTCTGAGCCCTGAGCCTTGGTGAGTGCGCAACCGGTTTATGTGTTTGTGTATGTGTGTGTCTGAGTGTGTATGTGTGCCATTCTCAACCCTGTGCTAGCGACTGTGAAACCGGGTATTCGTGTGTGTGTGTGTGCCATTCTCAGACTTATCCCTGGTGACTGTGTAAGCGGTTTGGGTGTATATGTGTGTGTGTGTGTACGTGCTGTTCTGAGCCCTGCACCCTGGCGACTGTGCAACCGGTTTGTGTGTGTGTGTGTGTGTGTGCCTTTCTAAGCCCTGTACGCTGGCGAATGTGTACAGGTTTGTGTGTGTGTGTGGGGGGGGTGCTGATCTCAGCCCTGTGGTCTGGCAACTGTGAAACTGGCTTGAGTGTGTGTGGGTGTGTGTGTGTGCTGTTATCAGCCCTGTGCCCTGGCGACTCTGATACTGGTTTGTGTTCATGTGTGTGTGTGTGTGTGTTGCTGTTCTCAGCCCTGTGCCCTGGCGATTGTGCAACCAGTATCTGTATGCCTGTGTGTGTGTGTGTGTGCTGTTCTCAACCCTTTGCCCTGGCGATTGTTCAACCTGTTTGTGTATATGTGTGTGTAGGTGTGTGTGCCATCCTGAGCTTTATGCCCTGGCAACTGGGGAACCGGTGTGTGTGTGTGTCTGTGTGTGTGCTGATTTCAGCCATGTGCCCTTCCGACTGTGCAACTGGTTTGTGTGTGTGTGTGTGTGCACACAATTCTCATCTCTGTGTCCTGGCAACTGTGTAACCGTTTGTGTGTGTGAGTGTGTGTAAGTGTGTGCTCTTTTCAGCCCTGTTTCCTAGAGACTGTGCAACCGTTTGGTGTGTGTGTGTGTGTGTGTGTGTGTGTGTGTGTGTGTGCTGTTCTCCGTCCTGTGCCCTGGCTACAAAGAATCTGGTTTGTGGTGTGTGTGTGTGTGTGTGTTTGAGCTGTTCTGAGCCCTGTGCCCTGGCTACTGTGCAACAGGTTTATGTGTATTTGTGTGTGTTTGTGTGCGTGTGTGCCTATCTCAGCCCTGTGCCCTGGCGACTGTGAAAGCACTTTGTGTGTGCATGTGTCTGTGTGTATGTGTCTGTGTGTGCATCTGTCTGTTTGTGTTTATGTTTGTGTGTGTGTGTGTGTGTGTGCCGTTTTCAGCCCTCTGCCCTGGCAACATTGCAACTAGTTTGTTCATGTGAGTGTGTGTATGTGTGTGTGTGTGTGTGTGTGTGTGCTCTTCTCAGCCCTTTGGCCTGGCGACACTGCAACTGGTTTATGAGTGTATGTGTGTGTTTGTGTGCCATTCTCAGCCCTGGGCCCTGGCAACTGTGCAATGTTTTGTTCGTGTGTGTGTGTGTGTGTGTGTGTGTGTGTTTGCCATTCTCAGCCCTTTGCCCTGGCAACTATGCAAGCAGTTTGTGTGTGTAAGTTTGTGTTTGCGTATGTGATGTTCTCAGCCCTGTGCCCTGGAGACTGTGAAACCGGTTTGTGTGTGCGTGTGTGTGTGTGTGTGTGTGTGTGTGTGTGCCATACTCAGCCCTATGCTTGTCCTCTGTTTGTCTGTGTGTGTGTTCAGTTCTCAGCCCTGTACCCTGGCGATTCTGCAACTGGTTTATGTCTGTGTGTGTGTGTGTGTGTGCTGTTCTCAGCCCTGTGCCCTGGTGACAGTGCAACCGGTTTGTGTGTGTGTTTGTGTGTGTGAGTGTGTGCCGTTCTGAGCCCTGTGCCTGGTGACTGTGTAACCGGTGTGTGTGTATGTGTGTGCTATTCTCAGCCCTGTGCTCTGGTAACGGTTCAACCGGTTTGTCTGTGTGTGTGTGAGTGTGTGCTATACTCAGCCCTGTGCCCTGGCAACTATGCAACAGGTTTGTTTGGGTGTGTGTGTGAATTCTCAGCCCTGTGTCCTGGAGACTTTGCAACCATTTTTTGTGTGTTTGTGTGCATATATGTGTGTGTGTGTGCTATTCTCAGACCCGAGCCCTGGCAATTGTGCAACTGGTTTTGTGTGTGTGTGTGTGTTTGTGTGTGTGTGTGTGTGTGTGTGCTGTTCTCAGCCCTGTGCGCTAGCGACCATGCAACTCATTTGTGTTTGTGCGTGTGTGTGCCTGTGTTGTTCCCAGGCTTGTGCTCTGCCGACTGTGAAACCGGTTTATGTGTGTGTGTGTGTGTGTATGTGTGTTCTGTTCTCAGCCCTGTACCCTGGAGACTGTGCAATCAGTTTGCATGTGTGTGTGTGTGTGTGTGTGTGTGTGTGTGTTAGAGCTGTTCTGAACCCTGTCCCCTGGTGACTGTGCAACCAGTTTGTGTGAATGTTTCTGTGTGTGTGTGTGTGTGTGTGTGTGTCCTTTTCTCAGCCCTTTGTCCTGGCAACTGTGCAACCTGTTTGTGTGTGTATCTGTGTGTATGTGTCCTGTTCTAAGACCTGTAACCTGGTGACTGTGCAACAGGTTTGTGTGTATGTGTGTGTGTGTGTGCCATTTTCAGCCCCGTGCCCTGGCGACTATGAAACCAGTTTGTGTATGTGTGTGTCTGTGTCTGTGCTATTTTCAGCACTGTGCCCTGGAAACTGTACAACCGGTTTGGGTGTTGTGTGTGTGTTTGTTCTGTTCACTGTCCTGTGCCCAGGCGACTGTTCAACAGGTTTGTGTGTGTGTGTGTGTGCTGTTCTCAGTCCTATGCCTGGCGTCTGTGCAAAGGTTTCTGTGTGTGTGTGTGTGTGTTCGAGCTGTTCTGAGCCCTGAGCCTTGGTGAGTGCGCAACCGGTTTATGTGTTTGTGTATGTGTGTGTCTGAGTGTGTATGTGTGCCATTCTCAACCCTGTGCTAGCGACTGTGAAACCGGGTATTCGTGTGTGTGTGTGTGCCATTCTCAGACTTATCCCTGGTGACTGTGTAAGCGGTTTGGGTGTATATGTGTGTGTGTGTGTACGTGCTGTTCTGAGCCCTGCACCCTGGCGACTGTGCAACCGGTTTGTGTGTGTGTGTGTGTGTGTGTGCCTTTCTAAGCCCTGTACGCTGGCGAATGTGTACAGGTTTGTGTGTGTGTGTGGGGGGGAGTGCTGATCTCAGCCCTGTGGTCTGGCAACTGTGAAACTGGCTTGAGTGTGTGTGGGTGTGTGTGTGTGCTGTTATCAGCCCTGTGCCCTGGCGACTCTGATACTGGTTTGTGTTCATGTGTGTGTGTGTGTGTGTTGCTGTTCTCAGCCCTGTGCCCTGGCGATTGTGCAACCAGTATCTGTATGCCTGTGTGTGTGTGTGTGTGTGTGCTGTTCTCAACCCTTTGCCCTGGCGATTGTTCAACCAGTTTGTGTATATGTGTGTGTAGGTGTGTGTGCCATCCTGAGCTTTATGCCCTGGCAACTGGGGAACCGGTGTGTGTGTGTGTCTGTGTGTGTGCTGATTTCAGCCATGTGCCCTTCCGACTGTGCAACTGGTTTGTGTGTGTGTGTGTGTGCACACGATTCTCATCTCTGTGTCCTGGCAACTGTGTAACCGTTTGTGTGTGTGAGTGTGTGTAAGTGTGTGCTCTTTTCAGCCCTGTTTCCTAGAGACTGTGCAACCGTTTGGTGTGTGTGTGTGTGTGTGTGCTGTTCTCCGTCCTGTGCCCTGGCTACAAAGAATCTGCTTTGTGGTGTGTGTGTGTGTGTGTGTTTGAGCTGTTCTGAGCCCTGTGCCTTGGCTACTGTGCAACAGGTTTATGTGTATTTGTGTGTGTTTGTGTGCGTGTGTGCCTATCTCAGCCCTGTGCCCTGGCGACTGTGCAATGGTTTGTTCGTGTGTGTGTGTGTGTGTGTGTATTTGTGTGTGCCATTCACCGCCCCTGTTCCCTGACGACTGTGCAAGCAGTTTGTTTGTGTATGTGTGTGTGTGTGTGTGTGTGTGTGTGAGTGTGTGTGTATGTGCTGTTCTCAGCCCTGTGCCTTGGCAACTGTGAAACCGGTTTGTGTGTGTGTGTGTGTATGTGTCTGTGTGTGCATCTGTCTGTGTGTGTATATGCTGTTTTCAGCCCTGTGCCTTGGCGACTGTGCAATGGTTTGTTCGTGTGTGTGTGTGTGTATTTGTGTGTGCCATTCACAGCCCTGTGCCCTGACGACTGTGCTAGCAGTTTGTTTGTGTATGTTTCTGTGTGTGTATGCGTGTGTGTGTGTGTGTGTGTATGTGCTGTTCTCAGCCCTGTGCCCTGGCAACTGTGATACCGGTTTGTATGTGTGTGTGTGTTTGTGTGTGCCATTCACAGCATGTGCCCTGGCGACTGTGCAAGCAGTTTGTGTGTATGTGTCTGTGTGTGTATGTGTCTGTGTGTGCATCTGTCTGTGTGTGTATATGCTGTTCTCAGCCCTGTGCCCTGGCGACTGAGAAACCGGTTTGTGTGTGTGTGTGTGTGTGTGTGTGTGTGTGTGCCAGTCTCAGCCCTGTGCCTTGGTGACTGTGCAAGTGGTTTGTGTGTATATGTGTGTGAGTGTATATGTGTGTGTGCGGTTTGTCCTGTTTTCAGCCCTGTGCCGTAGTGACTGTGTAACTGGTGTGTGTGTGTGTGTGTGTGTGTGTGTGTGCTCTTCTCATCCCTGTGCCCTGTTGACTGTGCAACCGGTTTGTCTGTGTATGTGAGTGGGTGCCGTTCTCAGCCCTGTGCCTTGGCAACTGTGCAAGAGGTTTGTTTTTGTCGGGTGTAAGTTTGAATTCTCAGCCCTGTGCCCTGGAGACTGTTCAACCGGTATGTGTGTGTGTGTGTGTGTGTGTTAGAGCTGTTCTTAGCCCTGTGCCTTGGCTAGAGCGCAACCGGTTTATGTGTTTGTGTATGTGTGTGTGTGAATCTCTGTGTGTGCTGTTCTCAATCCTGTGCCCTGGAAACAGTGCAACAGTTTTGTGCGTGTGTGTGTGTGTGTGTATGTGTGCCATTCTGAGCCCTGTTTCCTGTCGACTGTGAAACCGGTTAGTGTTTATGTGTGTGTATGTGTGTGTGTGTGTTTCATTCTCAGACCTGTGTCCTGGCAACTGTGCAACCCGTTTGTGTGTCCCTGTGTGTGTTTGTGTGCTGTTCTCAGTCCTGTGCCCTGGCGACTGTGCAACTAATTTGTGTGTGTGCGTGTGTGTGTCTGTGTTGTTCTCAGGCTTGTCCTCTGGCGACTGTGAAACCGGTTTATGTCTCTGTGTGTGTATGTGTTCTGTTCTCAGCCATGAACCCTGGTGACCGTGCAATCGGTTTGTGTGTGTGTGTTAGAGCTGATCTGAACCCTGTGACTTGGAGAGTGCACAACCAGTTTATGTATTTGTGTATGTGTGTGTGTGAATCTGTGTGTGTGCTGTTCTCAATCCTGTGCCCTGGAAACAGTGCAACAGTTTTGTGTGTGTGTGTGTGTATGTGTGTGCTGTTCTGAGCCCTGTTTCCTGTCGACTCTGAAACCGGTTTGTGTTTATGTGTGTGTGTGTGTGTGTGTGTGTGTGTGCCGTTTTTAGCCCTGTGCCCTGGCAACAATGCAACTAGTTTTTTCATGTGTGTGTGTGCGTGTGTGTGTGTGTGTGCGCCGTTCTCATTCCTTTGCCCTGGAGCCTGTGCAAGCCGTTTTTTTGTGTAGGTGTGTGTTTGTGTGTGCGTGTGCTGTTCTCAGCCCTTCGGCCTGGTGACTGCAATCGGTTTATGAGTGTACGTGTGTGTTTGTGTGCCATTCTCAGCCCTGGGCCCTGGCGACTGTGCAATGGTTTGTCGTGTGTGTGTGTGTGTGTGTGTGTATTTGTGTTGCCATTCCCAGTTCTGTGCCCTGACGACTGTGCAAGCAGTTTGTTTGTGTATGTTTCTGTGTGTGTATGTGTGTGTGTGTGTTTGTGTGTGCTGTTCTCAGCCCTGTGCCCTGGCAACTGTGAAACCGATTGGTATGTGTGTGTGTGTTTGTGTGTGCCATTCACAGCCCTGTGCCCTGGCGACTGTGAAAGCACTTTGTGTGTGCATGTGTCTGTGTGTATGTGTCTGTGTGTGCATCTGTCTGTTTGTGTTTATGTTTGTGTGTGTGTGTGTGTGTGCCGTTTTCAGCCCTCTGCCCTGGCAACATTGCAACTAGTTTGTTCATGTGAGTGTGTGTATGTGTGTGTGTGTGTGTGTGTGTGCTCTTCTCAGCCCTTTGGCCTGGCGACACTGCAACTGGTTTATGAGTGTATGTGTGTGTTTGTGTGCCATTCTCAGCCCTGGGCCCTGGCAACTGTGCAATGTTTTGTTCGTGTGTGTGTGTGTGTGTGTGTGTGTGTGTTTGCCATTCTCAGCCCTTTGCCCTGGCAACTATGCAAGCAGTTTGTGTGTGTAAGTTTGTGTTTGCGTATGTGATGTTCTCAGCCCTGTGCCCTGGAGACTGTGAAACCGGTTTATGTGTGTGCGTGTGTGTGTGTGTGTGTGTGTGTGTGTGTGTGCCATACTCAGCCCTATGCTTGTCCTCTGTGTGTCTGTGTGTGTGTTCAGTTCTCAGCCCTGTACCCTGGCGATTCTGCAACTGGTTTATGTCTGTGTGTGTGTGTGTGTGTGCTGTTCTCAGCCCTGTGCCCTGGTGACAGTGCAACCGGTTTGTGTGTGTGTTTGTGTGTGTGAGTGTGTGCCGTTCTGAGCCCTGTGCCTGGTGACTGTGTAACCGGTGTGTGTGTATGTGTGTGCTATTCTCAGCCCTGTGCTCTGGTAACGGTTCAACCGGTTTGTCTGTGTGTGTGTGAGTGTGTGCTATACTCAGCCCTGTGCCCTGGCAACTATGCAACAGGTTTGTTTGGGTGTGTGTGTGAATTCTCAGCCCTGTGTCCTGGAGACTTTGCAACCATTTTTTGTGTGTTTGTGTGCATATATGTGTGTGTGTGTGCTATTCTCAGACCCGAGCCCTGGCAATTGTGCAACTGGTTTTGTGTGTGTGTGTGTGTGTGTGTGTGTGTGTGCTGTTCTCAGCCCTGTGCGCTAGTGACCATGCAACTCATTTGTGTTTGTGCGTGTGTGTGCCTGTGTTGTTCCCAGGCTTGTGCTCTGCCGACTGTGAAACCGGTTTATGTGTGTGTGTGTGTGTATGTGTGTTCTGTTCTCAGCCCTGTACCCTGGAGACTGTGCAATCAGTTTGCATGTGTGTGTGTGTGTGTGTGTGTGTGTGTGTTAGAGCTGTTCTGAACCCTGTCCCCTGGTGACTGTGCAACCAGTTTGTGTGAATGTTTCTGTGTGTGTGTGTGTGTGTGTGTGTGTCCTTTTCTCAGCCCTTTGTCCTGGCAACTGTGCAACCTGTTTGTGTGTGTATCTGTGTGTATGTGTCCTGTTCTAAGACCTGTAACCTGGTGACTGTGCAACAGGTTTGTGTGTATGTGTGTGTGTGTGTGCCATTTTCAGCCCCGTGCCCTGGCGACTATGAAACCAGTTTGTGTATGTGTGTGTCTGTGTCTGTGCTATTTTCAGCACTGTGCCCCGGAAACTGTACAACCGGTTTGGGTGTTGTGTGTGTGTTTGTTCTGTTCACTGCCCTGTGCCCAGGCGACTGTTCAACAGGTTTGTGTGTGTGTGTGTGTGCTGTTCTCAGTCCTATGCCTGGCGTCTGTGCAAAGGTTTCTGTGTGTGTGTGTGTGTGTTCGAGCTGTTCTGAGCCCTGAGCCTTGGTGAGTGCGCAACCGGTTTATGTGTTTGTGTATGTGTGTGTCTGAGTGTGTATGTGTGCCATTCTCAACCCTGTGCTAGCGACTGTGAAACCGGGTATTCGTGTGTGTGTGTGTGCCATTCTCAGACTTATCCCTGGTGACTGTGTAAGCGGTTTGGGTGTATATGTGTGTGTGTGTGTACGTGCTGTTCTGAGCCCTGCACCCTGGCGACTGTGCAACCGGTTTGTGTGTGTGTGTGTGTGTGTGCCTTTCTAAGCCCTGTACGCTGGCGAATGTGTACAGGTTTGTGTGTGTGTGTGGGGGGGGTGCTGATCTCAGCCCTGTGGTCTGGCAACTGTGAAACTGGCTTGAGTGTGTGTGGGTGTGTGTGTGTGCTGTTATCAGCCCTGTGCCCTGGCGACTCTGATACTGGTTTGTGTTCATGTGTGTGTGTGTGTGTGTTGCTGTTCTCAGCCCTGTGCCCTGGCGATTGTGCAACCAGTATCTGTATGCCTGTGTGTGTGTGTGTGTGCTGTTCTCAACCCTTTGCCCTGGCGATTGTTCAACCTGTTTGTGTATATGTGTGTGTAGGTGTGTGTGCCATCCTGAGCTTTATGCCCTGGCAACTGGGGAACCGGTGTGTGTGTGTGTCTGTGTGTGTGCTGATTTCAGCCATGTGCCCTTCCGACTGTGCAACTGGTTTGTGTGTGTGTGTGTGTGCACACAATTCTCATCTCTGTGTCCTGGCAACTGTGTAACCGTTTGTGTGTGTGAGTGTGTGTAAGTGTGTGCTCTTTTCAGCCCTGTTTCCTAGAGACTGTGCAACCGTTTGGTGTGTGTGTGTGTGTGTGTGTGTGTGTGTGTGTGTGTGTGTGCTGTTCTCCGTCCTGTGCCCTGGCTACAAAGAATCTGGTTTGTGGTGTGTGTGTGTGTGTGTGTTTGAGCTGTTCTGAGCCCTGTGCCTTGGCTACTGTGCAACAGGTTTATGTGTATTTGTGTGTGTTTGTGTGCGTGTGTGCCTATCTCAGCCCTGTGCCCTGGCGACTGTGCAATGGTGTTCGTGTGTGTGTGTGTGTGTATTTGTGTGTGCCATTCACCGCCCCTGTTCCCTGACGACTGTGCAAGCAGTTTGTTTGTGTATGTGTGTGTGTGTGTGTGTGTGAGTGTGTGTGTATGTGCTGTTCTCAGCCCTGTGCCTTGGCAACTGTGAAACCGGTTTGTGTGTGTGTGTGTGTATGTGTCTGTGTGTGCATCTGTCTGTGTGTGTATATGCTGTTTTCAGCCCTGTGCCTTGGCGACTGTGCAATGGTTTGTTCGTGTGTGTGTGTGTGTATTTGTGTGTGCCATTCACAGCCCTGTGCCCTGACGACTGTGCTAGCAGTTTGTTTGTGTATGTTTCTGTGTGTGTATGCGTGTGTGTGTGTGTGTGTATGTGCTATTCTCAGCCCTGTGCCCTGGCAACTGTGATACCGGTTTGTATGTGTGTGTGTGTTTGTGTGTGCCATTCACAGCATGTGCCCTGGCGACTGTGCAAGCAGTTTGTGTGTATGTGTCTGTGTGTGTATGTGTCTGTGTGTGCATCTGTCTGTGTGTGTATATGCTGTTCTCAGCCCTGTGCCCTGGCGACTGAGAAACCGGTTTGTGTGTGTGTGTGTGTGTGTGTGTGTGTGTGTGTGTGCCAGTCTCAGCCCTGTGCCTTGGTGACTGTGCAAGTGGTTTGTGTGTATATGTGTGTGAGTGTATATGTGTGTGTGCGGTTTGTCCTGTTTTCAGCCCTGTGCCGTAGTGACTGTGTAACTGGTGTGTGTGTGTGTGTGTGTGTGTGTGTGCTCTTCTCATCCCTGTGCCCTGTTGACTGTGCAACCGGTTTGTCTGTGTATGTGAGTGGGTGCCGTTCTCAGCCCTGTGCCTTGGCAACTGTGCAAGAGGTTTGTTTTTGTCGAGTGTAAGTTTGAATTCTCAGCCCTGTGCCCTGGAGACTGTTCAACCGGTATGTGTGTGTGTGTGTGTGTGTGTTAGAGCTGTTCTTAGCCCTGTGCCTTGGCTAGAGCGCAACCGGTTTATGTGTTTGTGTATGTGTGTGTGTGAATCTCTGTGTGTGCTGTTCTCAATCCTGTGCCCTGGAAACAGTGCAACAGTTTTGTGCGTGTGTGTGTGTGTGTGTATGTGTGCCATTCTGAGCCCTGTTTCCTGTCGACTGTGAAACCGGTTAGTGTTTATGTGTGTGTATGTGTGTGTGTGTGTTTCATTCTCAGACCTGTGTCCTGGCAACCGTGCAACCCATTTGTGTGTCCCTGTGTGTGTTTGTGTGCTGTTCTCAGTCCTGTGCCCTGGCGACTGTGCAACTAATTTGTGTGTGTGCGTGTGTGTGTCTGTGTTGTTCTCAGGCTTGTCCTCTGGCGACTGTGAAACCGGTTTATGTCTCTGTGTGTGTATGTGTTCTGTTCTCAGCCATGAACGCTGGTGACCGTGCAATCGGTTTGTGTGTGTGTGTTAGAGCTGATCTGAACCCTGTGACTTGGAGAGTGCACAACCAGTTTATGTATTTGTGTATGTGTGTGTGTGAATCTGTGTGTGTGCTGTTCTCAATCCTGTGCCCTGGAAACAGTGCAACAGTTTTGTGTGTGTGTGTGTGTATGTGTGTGCTGTTCTGAGCCCTGTTTCCTGTCGACTCTGAAACCGGTTTGTGTTTATGTGTGTGTGTGTGTGTGTGTGCCGTTTTTAGCCCTGTGCCCTGGCAACAATGCAACTAGTTTTTTCATGTGTGTGTGTGTGTGTGTGTGTGTGTGTGTGTGTGCGCCGTTCTCATTCCTTTGCCCTGGAGCCTGTGCAAGCCGTTTTTTTGTGTAGGTGTGTGTTTGTGTGTGTGTGTGCTGTTCTCAGCCCTTCGGCCTGGTGACTGCAATCGGTTTATGAGTGTACGTGTGTGTTTGTGTGCCATTCTCAGCCCTGGGCCCTGGCGACTGTGCAATGGTTTGTCGTGTGTGTGTGTGTGTGTGTGTGTGTATTTGTGTGTGCCATTCCCAGTTCTGTGCCCTGACGACTGTGCAAGCAGTTTGTTTGTGTATGTTTCTGTGTGTGAATGTGTGTGTGTGTGTTTGTGTGTGCTGTTCTCAGCCCTGTGCCCTGGCAACTGTGAAACCGATTGGTATGTGTGTGTGTGTTTGTGTGTGCCATTCACAGCCCTGTGCCCTGGCGACTGTGAAAGCACTTTGTGTGTGCATGTGTCTGTGTGTATGTGTCTGTGTGTGCATCTGTCTGTTTGTGTTTATGTTTGTGTGTGTGTGTGTGTGTGCCGTTTTCAGCCCTCTGCCCTGGCAACATTGCAACTAGTTTGTTCATGTGAGTGTGTGTATGTGTGTGTGTGTGTGTGTGTGTGTGCTCTTCTCAGCCCTTTGGCCTGGCGACACTGCAACTGGTTTATGAGTGTATGTGTGTGTTTGTGTGCCATTCTCAGCCCTGGGCCCTGGCAACTGTGCAATGTTTTGTTCGTGTGTGTGTGTGTGTGTGTGTGTGTGTTTGCCATTCTCAGCCCTTTGCCCTGGCAACTATGCAAGCAGTTTGTGTGTGTAAGTTTGTGTTTGCGTATGTGATGTTCTCAGCCCTGTGCCCTGGAGACTGTGAAACCGGTTTATGTGTGTGCGTGTGTGTGTGTGTGTGTGTGTGTGTGTGTGTGTGCCATACTCAGCCCTATGCTTGTCCTCTGTGTGTCTGTGTGTGTGTTCAGTTCTCAGCCCTGTACCCTGGCGATTCTGCAACTGGTTTATGTCTGTGTGTGTGTGTGTGTGTGAGTGTGTGTGTATGTGCTGTTCTCAGCCCTGTGCCTTGGCAACTGTGAAACCGGTTTGTGTGTGTGTGTGTGTATGTGTCTGTGTGTGCATCTGTCTGTGTGTGTATATGCTGTTTTCAGCCCTGTGCCTTGGCGACTGTGCAATGGTTTGTTCGTGTGTGTGTGTGTGTATTTGTGTGTGCCATTCACAGCCCTGTGCCCTGACGACTGTGCTAGCAGTTTGTTTGTGTATGTTTCTGTGTGTGTATGCGTGTGTGTGTGTGTGTGTATGTGCTATTCTCAGCCCTGTGCCCTGGCAACTGTGATACCGGTTTGTATGTGTGTGTGTGTTTGTGTGTGCCATTCACAGCATGTGCCCTGGCGACTGTGCAAGCAGTTTGTGTGTATGTGTCTGTGTGTGTATGTGTCTGTGTGTGCATCTGTCTGTGTGTGTATATGCTGTTCTCAGCCCTGTGCCCTGGCGACTGAGAAACCGGTTTGTGTGTGTGTGTGTGTGTGTGTGTGTGTGTGTGTGTGTGCCAGTCTCAGCCCTGTGCCTTGGTGACTGTGCAAGTGGTTTGTGTGTATATGTGTGTGAGTGTATATGTGTGTGTGCGGTTTGTCCTGTTTTCAGCCCTGTGCCGTAGTGACTGTGTAACTGGTGTGTGTGTGTGTGTGTGTGTGTGTGTGCTCTTCTCATCCCTGTGCCCTGTTGACTGTGCAACCGGTTTGTCTGTGTATGTGAGTGGGTGCCGTTCTCAGCCCTGTGCCTTGGCAACTGTGCAAGAGGTTTGTTTTTGTCGAGTGTAAGTTTGAATTCTCAGCCCTGTGCCCTGGAGACTGTTCAACCGGTATGTGTGTGTGTGTGTGTGTGTGTTAGAGCTGTTCTTAGCCCTGTGCCTTGGCTAGAGCGCAACCGGTTTATGTGTTTGTGTATGTGTGTGTGTGAATCTCTGTGTGTGCTGTTCTCAATCCTGTGCCCTGGAAACAGTGCAACAGTTTTGTGCGTGTGTGTGTGTGTGTGTATGTGTGCCATTCTGAGCCCTGTTTCCTGTCGACTGTGAAACCGGTTAGTGTTTATGTGTGTGTATGTGTGTGTGTGTGTTTCATTCTCAGACCTGTGTCCTGGCAACCGTGCAACCCATTTGTGTGTCCCTGTGTGTGTTTGTGTGCTGTTCTCAGTCCTGTGCCCTGGCGACTGTGCAACTAATTTGTGTGTGTGCGTGTGTGTGTCTGTGTTGTTCTCAGGCTTGTCCTCTGGCGACTGTGAAACCGGTTTATGTCTCTGTGTGTGTATGTGTTCTGTTCTCAGCCATGAACCCTGGTGACCGTGCAATCGGTTTGTGTGTGTGTGTTAGAGCTGATCTGAACCCTGTGACTTGGAGAGTGCACAACCAGTTTATGTATTTGTGTATGTGTGTGTGTGAATCTGTGTGTGTGCTGTTCTCAATCCTGTGCCCTGGAAACAGTGCAACAGTTTTGTGTGTGTGTGTGTGTATGTGTGTGCTGTTCTGAGCCCTGTTTCCTGTCGACTCTGAAACCGGTTTGTGTTTATGTGTGTGTGTGTGTGTGTGTGCCGTTTTTAGCCCTGTGCCCTGGCAACAATGCAACTAGTTTTTTCATGTGTGTGTGTGTGTGTGTGTGTGTGTGTGTGTGTGCGCCGTTCTCATTCCTTTGCCCTGGAGCCTGTGCAAGCCGTTTTTTTGTGTAGGTGTGTGTTTGTGTGTGTGTGTGCTGTTCTCAGCCCTTCGGCCTGGTGACTGCAATCGGTTTATGAGTGTACGTGTGTGTTTGTGTGCCATTCTCAGCCCTGGGCCCTGGCGACTGTGCAATGGTTTGTCGTGTGTGTGTGTGTGTGTGTGTGTGTATTTGTGTGTGCCATTCCCAGTTCTGTGCCCTGACGACTGTGCAAGCAGTTTGTTTGTGTATGTTTCTGTGTGTGAATGTGTGTGTGTGTGTTTGTGTGTGCTGTTCTCAGCCCTGTGCCCTGGCAACTGTGAAACCGATTGGTATGTGTGTGTGTGTTTGTGTGTGCCATTCACAGCCCTGTGCCCTGGCGACTGTGAAAGCACTTTGTGTGTGCATGTGTCTGTGTGTATGTGTCTGTGTGTGCATCTGTCTGTTTGTGTTTATGTTTGTGTGTGTGTGTGTGTGTGCCGTTTTCAGCCCTCTGCCCTGGCAACATTGCAACTAGTTTGTTCATGTGAGTGTGTGTATGTGTGTGTGTGTGTGTGTGTGTGTGCTCTTCTCAGCCCTTTGGCCTGGCGACACTGCAACTGGTTTATGAGTGTATGTGTGTGTTTGTGTGCCATTCTCAGCCCTGGGCCCTGGCAACTGTGCAATGTTTTGTTCGTGTGTGTGTGTGTGTGTGTGTGTGTGTGTTTGCCATTCTCAGCCCTTTGCCCTGGCAACTATGCAAGCAGTTTGTGTGTGTAAGTTTGTGTTTGCGTATGTGATGTTCTCAGCCCTGTGCCCTGGAGACTGTGAAACCGGTTTATGTGTGTGCGTGTGTGTGTGTGTGTGTGTGTGTGTGTGTGTGTGTGCCATACTCAGCCCTATGCTTGTCCTCTGTGTGTCTGTGTGTGTGTTCAGTTCTCAGCCCTGTACCCTGGCGATTCTGCAACTGGTTTATGTCTGTGTGTGTGTGTGTGTGTGCTGTTCTCAGCCCTGTGCCCTGGTGACAGTGCAACCGGTTTGTGTGTGTGTTTGTGTGTGTGAGTGTGTGCCGTTCTGAGCCCTGTGCCTGGTGACTGTGTAACCGGTGTGTGTGTATGTGTGTGCTATTCTCAGCCCTGTGCTCTGGTAACGGTTCAACCGGTTTGTCTGTGTGTGTGTGAGTGTGTGCTATACTCAGCCCTGTGCCCTGGCAACTATGCAACAGGTTTGTTTGGGTGTGTGTGTGAATTCTCAGCCCTGTGTCCTGGAGACTGTGCAACCATTTTTTGTGTGTTTGTGTGCATATATGTGTGTGTGTGTGCTATTCTCAGACCCGAGCCCTGGCAATTGTGCAACTGGTTTTGTGTGTGTGTGTGTGTGTGTGTGTGTGTGTGTGTGTGCTGTTCTCAGCCCTGTGCGCTAGCGACCATGCAACTCATTTGTGTTTGTGCGTGTGTGTGCCTGTGTTGTTCCCAGGCTTGTGCTCTGCCGACTGTGAAACCGGTTTATGTGTGTGTGTGTGTGTATGTGTGTTCTGTTCTCAGCCCTGTACCCTGGAGACTGTGCAATCAGTTTGCATGTGTGTGTGTGTGTGTGTGTGTGTGTGTGTGTTAGAGCTGTTCTGAACCCTGTCCCCTGGTGACTGTGCAACCAGTTTGTGTGAATGTTTCTGTGTGTGTGTGTGTGTGTGTGTGTCCTTTTCTCAGCCCTTTGTCCTGGCAACTGTGCAACCTGTTTGTGTGTGTATCTGTGTGTATGTGTCCTGTTCTAAGACCTGTAACCTGGTGACTGTGCAACAGGTTTGTGTGTATGTGTGTGTGTGTGTGCCATTTTCAGCCCCGTGCCCTGGCGACTATGAAACCAGTTTGTGTATGTGTGTGTCTGTGTCTGTGCTATTTTCAGCACTGTGCCCTGGAAACTGTACAACCGGTTTGGGTGTTGTGTGTGTGTTTGTTCTGTTCACTGTCCTGTGCCCAGGCGACTGTTCAACAGGTTTGTGTGTGTGTGTGTGTGCTGTTCTCAGTCCTATGCCTGGCGTCTGTGCAAAGGTTTCTGTGTGTGTGTGTGTGTGTTCGAGCTGTTCTGAGCCCTGAGCCTTGGTGAGTGCGCAACCGGTTTATGTGTTTGTGTATGTGTGTGTCTGAGTGTGTATGTGTGCCATTCTCAACCCTGTGCTAGCGACTGTGAAACCGGGTATTCGTGTGTGTGTGTGTGCCATTCTCAGACTTATCCCTGGTGACTGTGTAAGCGGTTTGGGTGTATATGTGTGTGTGTGTGTACGTGCTGTTCTAAGCCCTGCACCCTGGCGACTGTGCAACCGGTTTGTGTGTGTGTGTGTGTGTGTGTGTGTGCCTTTCTAAGCCCTGTACGCTGGCGAATGTGTACAGGTTTGTGTGTGTGTGTGTGGGGGGGAGTGCTGATCTCAGCCCTGTGGTCTGGCAACTGTGAAACTGGCTTGAGTGTGTGTGGGTGTGTGTGTGTGCTGTTATCAGCCCTGTGCCCTGGCGACTCTGATACTGGTTTGTGTTCATGTGTGTGTGTGTGTGTGTTGCTGTTCTCAGCCCTGTGCCCTGGCGATTGTGCAACCAGTATCTGTATGCCTGTGTGTGTGTGTGTGTGCTGTTCTCAACCCTTTGCCCTGGCGATTGTTCAACCAGTTTGTGTATATGTGTGTGTAGGTGTGTGTGCCATCCTGAGCTTTATGCCCTGGCAACTGGGGAACCGGTGTGTGTGTGTGTCTGTGTGTGTGCTGATTTCAGCCATGTGCCCTTCCGACTGTGCAACTGGTTTGTGTGTGTGTGTGTGTGCACACGATTCTCATCTCTGTGTCCTGGCAACTGTGTAACCGTTTGTGTGTGTGAGTGTGTGTAAGTGTGTGCTCTTTTCAGCCCTGTTTCCTAGAGACTGTGCAACCATTTGGTGTGTGTGTGTGTGTGTGTGTGTGTGTGTGTGTGTGCTGTTCTCCGTCCTGTGCCCTGGCTACAAAGAATCTGGTTTGTGGTGTGTGTGTGTGTGTGTGTTTGAGCTGTTCTGAGCCCTGTGCCTTGGCTACTGTGCAACAGGTTTATGTGTATTTGTGTGTGTTTGTGTGCGTGTGTGCCTATCTCAGCCCTGTGCCCTGGCGACTGTGCAATGGTTTGTTCGTGTGTGTGTGTGTGTGTGTGTATTTGTGTGTGCCATTCACCGCCCCTGTTCCCTGACGACTGTGCAAGCAGTTTGTTTGTGTATGTGTGTGTGTGTGTGTGTGTGTGTGTGTGTGTGTGTGTGTATGTGCTGTTCTCAGCCCTGTGCCTTGGCAACTGTGAAACCGGTTTGTGTGTGTGTGTGTGTATGTGTCTGTGTGTGCATCTGTCTGTGTGTGTATATGCTGTTTTCAGCCCTGTGCCTTGGCGACTGTGCAATGGTTTGTTCGTGTGTGTGTGTGTGTATTTGTGTGTGCCATTCACAGCCCTGTGCCCTGACGACTGTGCTAGCAGTTTGTTTGTGTATGTTTCTGTGTGTGTATGCGTGTGTGTCAGTGTGTGTATGTGCTGTTCTCAGCCCTGTGCCCTGGCAACTGTGATACCGGTTTGTATGTGTGTGTGTGTTTGTGTGTGCCATTCACAGCATGTGCCCTGGCGACTGTGCAAGCAGTTTGTGTGTATGTGTCTGTGTGTGTATGTGTCTGTGTGTGCATCTGTCTGTGTGTGTATATGCTGTTCTCAGCCCTGTGCCCTGGCGACTGAGAAACCGGTTTGTGTGTGTGTGTGTGTGTGTGTGTGTGTGTGTGCCAGTCTCAGCCCTGTGCCTTGGTGACTGTGCAAGTGGTTTGTGTGTATATGTGTGTGAGTGTATATGTGTGTGTGCGGTTTGTCCTGTTTTCAGCCCTGTGCCGTAGTGACTGTGTAACTGGTGTGTGTGTGTGTGTGTGTGTGTGTGTGTGTGTGTGTGCTCTTCTCATCCCTGTGCCCTGTTGACTGTGCAACCGGTTTGTCTGTGTATGTGAGTGGGTGCCGTTCTCAGCCCTGTGCCTTGGCAACTGTGCAAGAGGTTTGTTTTTGTCGGGTGTAAGTTTGAATTCTCAGCCCTGTGCCCTGGAGACTGTTCAACCGGTATGTGTGTGTGTGTGTGTGTGTGTTAGAGCTGTTCTTAGCCCTGTGCCTTGGCTAGAGCGCAACCGGTTTATGTGTTTGTGTATGTGTGTGTGTGAATCTCTGTGTGTGCTGTTCTCAATCCTGTGCCCTGGAAACAGTGCAACAGTTTTGTGCGTGTGTGTGTGTGTGTGTATGTGTGCCATTCTGAGCCCTGTTTCCTGTCGACTGTGAAACCGGTTAGTGTTTATGTGTGTGTATGTGTGTGTGTGTGTTTCATTCTCAGACCTGTGTCCTGGCAACTGTGCAACCCGTTTGTGTGTCCCTGTGTGTGTTTGTGTGCTGTTCTCAGTCCTGTGCCCTGGCGACTGTGCAACTAATTTGTGTGTGTGCGTGTGTGTGTCTGTGTTGTTCTCAGGCTTGTCCTCTGGCGACTGTGAAACCGGTTTATGTCTCTGTGTGTGTATGTGTTCTGTTCTCAGCCATGAACCCTGGTGACCGTGCAATCGGTTTGTGTGTGTGTGTTAGAGCTGATCTGAACCCTGTGACTTGGAGAGTGCACAACCAGTTTATGTATTTGTGTATGTGTGTGTGTGAATCTGTGTGTGTGCTGTTCTCAATCCTGTGCCCTGGAAACAGTGCAACAGTTTTGTGTGTGTGTGTGTGTATGTGTGTGCTGTTCTGAGCCCTGTTTCCTGTCGACTCTGAAACCGGTTTGTGTTTATGTGTGTGTGTGTGTGTGTGTGCCGTTTTTAGCCCTGTGCCCTGGCAACAATGCAACTAGTTTTTTCATGTGTGTGTGTGTGTGTGTGTGTGTGTGTGTGTGTGTGCGCCGTTCTCATTCCTTTGCCCTGGAGCCTGTGCAAGCCGTTTTTTTGTGTAGGTGTGTGTTTGTGTGTGTGTGTGCTGTTCTCAGCCCTTCGGCCTGGTGACTGCAATCGGTTTATGAGTGTACGTGTGTGTTTGTGTGCCATTCTCAGCCCTGGGCCCTGGCGACTGTGCAATGGTTTGTCGTGTGTGTGTGTGTGTGTGTGTGTGTATTTGTGTGTGCCATTCCCAGTTCTGTGCCCTGACGACTGTGCAAGCAGTTTGTTTGTGTATGTTTCTGTGTGTGAATGTGTGTGTGTGTGTTTGTGTGTGCTGTTCTCAGCCCTGTGCCCTGGCAACTGTGAAACCGATTGGTATGTGTGTGTGTGTTTGTGTGTGCCATTCACAGCCCTGTGCCCTGGCGACTGTGAAAGCACTTTGTGTGTGCATGTGTCTGTGTGTATGTGTCTGTGTGTGCATCTGTCTGTTTGTGTTTATGTTTGTGTGTGTGTGTGTGTGTGCCGTTTTCAGCCCTCTGCCCTGGCAACATTGCAACTAGTTTGTTCATGTGAGTGTGTGTATGTGTGTGTGTGTGTGTGTGTGTGTGCTCTTCTCAGCCCTTTGGCCTGGCGACACTGCAACTGGTTTATGAGTGTATGTGTGTGTTTGTGTGCCATTCTCAGCCCTGGGCCCTGGCAACTGTGCAATGTTTTGTTCGTGTGTGTGTGTGTGTGTGTGTGTGTGTGTTTGCCATTCTCAGCCCTTTGCCCTGGCAACTATGCAAGCAGTTTGTGTGTGTAAGTTTGTGTTTGCGTATGTGATGTTCTCAGCCCTGTGCCCTGGAGACTGTGAAACCGGTTTATGTGTGTGCGTGTGTGTGTGTGTGTGTGTGTGTGTGTGTGTGCCATACTCAGCCCTATGCTTGTCCTCTGTGTGTCTGTGTGTGTGTTCAGTTCTCAGCCCTGTACCCTGGCGATTCTGCAACTGGTTTATGTCTGTGTGTGTGTGTGTGTGTGCTGTTCTCAGCCCTGTGCCCTGGTGACAGTGCAACCGGTTTGTGTGTGTGTTTGTGTGTGTGAGTGTGTGCCGTTCTGAGCCCTGTGCCTGGTGACTGTGTAACCGGTGTGTGTGTATGTGTGTGCTATTCTCAGCCCTGTGCTCTGGTAACGGTTCAACCGGTTTGTCTGTGTGTGTGTGAGTGTGTGCTATACTCAGCCCTGTGCCCTGGCAACTATGCAACAGGTTTGTTTGGGTGTGTGTGTGAATTCTCAGCCCTGTGTCCTGGAGACTTTGCAACCATTTTTTGTGTGTTTGTGTGCATATATGTGTGTGTGTGTGCTATTCTCAGACCCGAGCCCTGGCAATTGTGCAACTGGTTTTGTGTGTGTGTGTGTGTGTGTGTGTGTGTGTGTGTGCTGTTCTCAGCCCTGTGCGCTAGCGACCATGCAACTCATTTGTGTTTGTGCGTGTGTGTGCCTGTGTTGTTCCCAGGCTTGTGCTCTGCCGACTGTGAAACCGGTTTATGTGTGTGTGTGTGTGTATGTGTGTTCTGTTCTCAGCCCTGTACCCTGGAGACTGTGCAATCAGTTTGCATGTGTGTGTGTGTGTGTGTGTGTGTGTGTGTGTTAGAGCTGTTCTGAACCCTGTCCCCTGGTGACTGTGCAACCAGTTTGTGTGAATGTTTCTGTGTGTGTGTGTGTGTGTGTGTGTGTCCTTTTCTCAGCCCTTTGTCCTGGCAACTGTGCAACCTGTTTGTGTGTGTATCTGTGTGTATGTGTCCTGTTCTAAGACCTGTAACCTGGTGACTGTGCAACAGGTTTGTGTGTATGTGTGTGTGTGTGTGCCATTTTCAGCCCCGTGCCCTGGCGACTATGAAACCAGTTTGTGTATGTGTGTGTCTGTGTCTGTGCTATTTTCAGCACTGTGCCCCGGAAACTGTACAACCGGTTTGGGTGTTGTGTGTGTGTTTGTTCTGTTCACTGCCCTGTGCCCAGGCGACTGTTCAACAGGTTTGTGTGTGTGTGTGTGTGCTGTTCTCAGTCCTATGCCTGGCGTCTGTGCAAAGGTTTCTGTGTGTGTGTGTGTGTGTTCGAGCTGTTCTGAGCCCTGAGCCTTGGTGAGTGCGCAACCGGTTTATGTGTTTGTGTATGTGTGTGTCTGAGTGTGTATGTGTGCCATTCTCAACCCTGTGCTAGCGACTGTGAAACCGGGTATTCGTGTGTGTGTGTGTGCCATTCTCAGACTTATCCCTGGTGACTGTGTAAGCGGTTTGGGTGTATATGTGTGTGTGTGTGTACGTGCTGTTCTGAGCCCTGCACCCTGGCGACTGTGCAACCGGTTTGTGTGTGTGTGTGTGTGTGTGCCTTTCTAAGCCCTGTACGCTGGCGAATGTGTACAGGTTTGTGTGTGTGTGTGGGGGGGGTGCTGATCTCAGCCCTGTGGTCTGGCAACTGTGAAACTGGCTTGAGTGTGTGTGGGTGTGTGTGTGTGCTGTTATCAGCCCTGTGCCCTGGCGACTCTGATACTGGTTTGTGTTCATGTGTGTGTGTGTGTGTGTTGCTGTTCTCAGCCCTGTGCCCTGGCGATTGTGCAACCAGTATCTGTATGCCTGTGTGTGTGTGTGTGTGCTGTTCTCAACCCTTTGCCCTGGCGATTGTTCAACCTGTTTGTGTATATGTGTGTGTAGGTGTGTGTGCCATCCTGAGCTTTATGCCCTGGCAACTGGGGAACCGGTGTGTGTGTGTGTCTGTGTGTGTGCTGATTTCAGCCATGTGCCCTTCCGACTGTGCAACTGGTTTGTGTGTGTGTGTGTGTGCACACAATTCTCATCTCTGTGTCCTGGCAACTGTGTAACCGTTTGTGTGTGTGAGTGTGTGTAAGTGTGTGCTCTTTTCAGCCCTGTTTCCTAGAGACTGTGCAACCGTTTGGTGTGTGTGTGTGTGTGTGTGTGTGTGTGTGTGTGTGTGTGCTGTTCTCCGTCCTGTGCCCTGGCTACAAAGAATCTGGTTTGTGGTGTGTGTGTGTGTGTGTGTTTGAGCTCTTCTGAGCCCTGTGCCTTGGCTACTGTGCAACAGGTTTATGTGTATTTGTGTGTGTTTGTGTGCGTGTGTGCCTATCTCAGCCCTGTGCCCTGGCGACTGTGCAATGGTGTTCGTGTGTGTGTGTGTGTGTATTTGTGTGTGCCATTCACCGCCCCTGTTCCCTGACGACTGTGCAAGCAGTTTGTTTGTGTATGTGTGTGTGTGTGTGTGTGTGAGTGTGTGTGTATGTGCTGTTCTCAGCCCTGTGCCTTGGCAACTGTGAAACCGGTTTGTGTGTGTGTGTGTGTATGTGTCTGTGTGTGCATCTGTCTGTGTGTGTATATGCTGTTTTCAGCCCTGTGCCTTGGCGACTGTGCAATGGTTTGTTCGTGTGTGTGTGTGTGTATTTGTGTGTGCCATTCACAGCCCTGTGCCCTGACGACTGTGCTAGCAGTTTGTTTGTGTATGTTTCTGTGTGTGTATGCGTGTGTGTGTGTGTGTGTATGTGCTATTCTCAGCCCTGTGCCCTGGCAACTGTGATACCGGTTTGTATGTGTGTGTGTGTTTGTGTGTGCCATTCACAGCATGTGCCCTGGCGACTGTGCAAGCAGTTTGTGTGTATGTGTCTGTGTGTGTATGTGTCTGTGTGTGCATCTGTCTGTGTGTGTATATGCTGTTCTCAGCCCTGTGCCCTGGCGACTGAGAAACCGGTTTGTGTGTGTGTGTGTGTGTGTGTGTGTGTGTGTGTGTGCCAGTCTCAGCCCTGTGCCTTGGTGACTGTGCAAGTGGTTTGTGTGTATATGTGTGTGAGTGTATATGTGTGTGTGCGGTTTGTCCTGTTTTCAGCCCTGTGCCGTAGTGACTGTGTAACTGGTGTGTGTGTGTGTGTGTGTGTGTGTGTGCTCTTCTCATCCCTGTGCCCTGTTGACTGTGCAACCGGTTTGTCTGTGTATGTGAGTGGGTGCCGTTCTCAGCCCTGTGCCTTGGCAACTGTGCAAGAGGTTTGTTTTTGTCGAGTGTAAGTTTGAATTCTCAGCCCTGTGCCCTGGAGACTGTTCAACCGGTATGTGTGTGTGTGTGTGTGTGTGTTAGAGCTGTTCTTAGCCCTGTGCCTTGGCTAGAGCGCAACCGGTTTATGTGTTTGTGTATGTGTGTGTGTGAATCTCTGTGTGTGCTGTTCTCAATCCTGTGCCCTGGAAACAGTGCAACAGTTTTGTGCGTGTGTGTGTGTGTGTGTATGTGTGCCATTCTGAGCCCTGTTTCCTGTCGACTGTGAAACCGGTTAGTGTTTATGTGTGTGTATGTGTGTGTGTGTGTTTCATTCTCAGACCTGTGTCCTGGCAACCGTGCAACCCATTTGTGTGTCCCTGTGTGTGTTTGTGTGCTGTTCTCAGTCCTGTGCCCTGGCGACTGTGCAACTAATTTGTGTGTGTGCGTGTGTGTGTCTGTGTTGTTCTCAGGCTTGTCCTCTGGCGACTGTGAAACCGGTTTATGTCTCTGTGTGTGTATGTGTTCTGTTCTCAGCCATGAACCCTGGTGACCGTGCAATCGGTTTGTGTGTGTGTGTTAGAGCTGATCTGAACCCTGTGACTTGGAGAGTGCACAACCAGTTTATGTATTTGTGTATGTGTGTGTGTGAATCTGTGTGTGTGCTGTTCTCAATCCTGTGCCCTGGAAACAGTGCAACAGTTTTGTGTGTGTGTGTGTGTATGTGTGTGCTGTTCTGAGCCCTGTTTCCTGTCGACTCTGAAACCGGTTTGTGTTTATGTGTGTGTGTGTGTGTGTGTGCCGTTTTTAGCCCTGTGCCCTGGCAACAATGCAACTAGTTTTTTCATGTGTGTGTGTGTGTGTGTGTGTGTGTGTGTGTGTGTGCGCCGTTCTCATTCCTTTGCCCTGGAGCCTGTGCAAGCCGTTTTTTTGTGTAGGTGTGTGTTTGTGTGTGTGTGTGCTGTTCTCAGCCCTTCGGCCTGGTGACTGCAATCGGTTTATGAGTGTACGTGTGTGTTTGTGTGCCATTCTCAGCCCTGGGCCCTGGCGACTGTGCAATGGTTTGTCGTGTGTGTGTGTGTGTGTGTGTGTGTATTTGTGTGTGCCATTCCCAGTTCTGTGCCCTGACGACTGTGCAAGCAGTTTGTTTGTGTATGTTTCTGTGTGTGAATGTGTGTGTGTGTGTTTGTGTGTGCTGTTCTCAGCCCTGTGCCCTGGCAACTGTGAAACCGATTGGTATGTGTGTGTGTGTTTGTGTGTGCCATTCACAGCCCTGTGCCCTGGCGACTGTGAAAGCACTTTGTGTGTGCATGTGTCTGTGTGTATGTGTCTGTGTGTGCATCTGTCTGTTTGTGTTTATGTTTGTGTGTGTGTGTGTGTGTGCCGTTTTCAGCCCTCTGCCCTGGCAACATTGCAACTAGTTTGTTCATGTGAGTGTGTGTATGTGTGTGTGTGTGTGTGTGTGTGTGTGCTCTTCTCAGCCCTTTGGCCTGGCGACACTGCAACTGGTTTATGAGTGTATGTGTGTGTTTGTGTGCCATTCTCAGCCCTGGGCCCTGGCAACTGTGCAATGTTTTGTTCGTGTGTGTGTGTGTGTGTGTGTGTGTTTGCCATTCTCAGCCCTTTGCCCTGGCAACTATGCAAGCAGTTTGTGTGTGTAAGTTTGTGTTTGCGTATGTGATGTTCTCAGCCCTGTGCCCTGGAGACTGTGAAACCGGTTTATGTGTGTGCGTGTGTGTGTGTGTGTGTGTGTGTGTGTGTGTGTGTGCCATACTCAGCCCTATGCTTGTCCTCTGTGTGTCTGTGTGTGTGTTCAGTTCTCAGCCCTGTACCCTGGCGATTCTGCAACTGGTTTATGTCTGTGTGTGTGTGTGTGTGT
Organism: Bos taurus; assembly: GCF_002263795.3. Lineage (NCBI taxonomy): Eukaryota > Metazoa > Chordata > Mammalia > Artiodactyla > Bovidae > Bos > Bos taurus. Next base: position 22,689,197 of record NC_082638.1, read on the forward strand.
GCTGTTCTCAGCCCTGTGCCCTGGTGACAGTGCAACCGGTTTGTGTGTGTGTTTGTGTGTGTGAGTGTGTGCCGTTCTGAGCCCTGTGCCTGGTGACTGTGTAACCGGTGTGTGTGTATGTGTGTGCTATTCTCAGCCCTGTGCTCTGGTAACGGTTCAACCGGTTTGTCTGTGTGTGTGTGAGTGTGTGCTATACTCAGCCCTGTGCCCTGGCAACTATGCAACAGGTTTGTTTGGGTGTGTGTGTGAATTCTCAGCCCTGTGTCCTGGAGACTGTGCAACCATTTTTTGTGTGTTTGTGTGCATATATGTGTGTGTGTGTGCTATTCTCAGACCCGAGCCCTGGCAATTGTGCAACTGGTTTTGTGTGTGTGTGTGTGTGTGTGTGTGTGTGTGCTGTTCTCAGCCCTGTGCGCTAGCGACCATGCAACTCATTTGTGTTTGTGCGTGTGTGTGCCTGTGTTGTTCCCAGGCTTGTGCTCTGCCGACTGTGAAACCGGTTTATGTGTGTGTGTGTGTGTATGTGTGTTCTGTTCTCAGCCCTGTACCCTGGAGACTGTGCAATCAGTTTGCATGTGTGTGTGTGTGTGTGTGTGTGTGTGTGTGTGTTAGAGCTGTTCTGAACCCTGTCCCCTGGTGACTGTGCAACCAGTTTGTGTGAATGTTTCTGTGTGTGTGTGTGTGTGTGTGTGTCCTTTTCTCAGCCCTTTGTCCTGGCAACTGTGCAACCTGTTTGTGTGTGTATCTGTGTGTATGTGTCCTGTTCTAAGACCTGTAACCTGGTGACTGTGCAACAGGTTTGTGTGTATGTGTGTGTGTGTGTGCCATTTTCAGCCCCGTGCCCTGGCGACTATGAAACCAGTTTGTGTATGTGTGTGTCTGTGTCTGTGCTATTTTCAGCACTGTGCCCTGGAAACTGTACAACCGGTTTGGGTGTTGTGTGTGTGTTTGTTCTGTTCACTGTCCTGTGCCCAGGCGACTGTTCAACAGGTTTGTGTGTGTGTGTGTGTGCTGTTCTCAGTCCTATGCCTGGCGTCTGTGCAAAGGTTTCTGTGTGTGTGTGTGTGTGTTCGAGCTGTTCTGAGCCCTGAGCCTTGGTGAGTGCGCAACCGGTTTATGTGTTTGTGTATGTGTGTGTCTGAGTGTGTATGTGTGCCATTCTCAACCCTGTGCTAGCGACTGTGAAACCGGGTATTCGTGTGTGTGTGTGTGCCATTCTCAGACTTATCCCTGGTGACTGTGTAAGCGGTTTGGGTGTATATGTGTGTGTGTGTGTACGTGCTGTTCTAAGCCCTGCACCCTGGCGACTGTGCAACCGGTTTGTGTGTGTGTGTGTGTGTGTGTGTGTGCCTTTCTAAGCCCTGTACGCTGGCGAATGTGTACAGGTTTGTGTGTGTGTGTGTGGGGGGGAGTGCTGATCTCAGCCCTGTGGTCTGGCAACTGTGAAACTGGCTTGAGTGTGTGTGGGTGTGTGTGTGTGCTGTTATCAGCCCTGTGCCCTGGCGACTCTGATACTGGTTTGTGTTCATGTGTGTGTGTGTGTGTGTTGCTGTTCTCAGCCCTGTGCCCTGGCGATTGTGCAACCAGTATCTGTATGCCTGTGTGTGTGTGTGTGTGCTGTTCTCAACCCTTTGCCCTGGCGATTGTTCAACCAGTTTGTGTATATGTGTGTGTAGGTGTGTGTGCCATCCTGAGCTTTATGCCCTGGCAACTGGGGAACCGGTGAGTGTGTGTGTCTGTGTGTGTGCTGATTTCAGCCATGTGCCCTTCCGACTGTGCAACTGGTTTGTGTGTGTGTGTGTGTGCACACGATTCTCATCTCTGTGTCCTGGCAACTGTGTAACCGTTTGTGTGTGTGAGTGTGTGTAAGTGTGTGCTCTTTTCAGCCCTGTTTCCTAGAGACTGTGCAACCATTTGGTGTGTGTGTGTGTGTGTGTGTGTGTGTGTGCTGTTCTCCGTCCTGTGCCCTGGCTACAAAGAATCTGGTTTGTGGTGTGTGTGTGTGTGTGTGTTTGAGCTGTTCTGAGCCCTGTGCCTTGGCTACTGTGCAACAGGTTTATGTGTATTTGTGTGTGTTTGTGTGCGTGTGTGCCTATCTCAGCCCTGTGCCCTGGCGACTGTGCAATGGTTTGTTCGTGTGTGTGTGTGTGTGTGTGTATTTGTGTGTGCCATTCACCGCCCCTGTTCCCTGACGACTGTGCAAGCAGTTTGTTTGTGTATGTGTGTGTGTGTGTGTGTGTGTGTGTGTGTGTGTGTGTGCTGTTCTCAGCCCTGTGCCTTGGCAACTGTGAAACCGGTTTGTGTGTGTGTGTGTGTATGTGTCTGTGTGTGCATCTGTCTGTGTGTGTATATGCTGTTTTCAGCCCTGTGCCTTGGCGACTGTGCAATGGTTTGTTCGTGTGTGTGTGTGTGTATTTGTGTGTGCCATTCACAGCCCTGTGCCCTGACGACTGTGCTAGCAGTTTGTTTGTGTATGTTTCTGTGTGTGTATGCGTGTGTGTCAGTGTGTGTATGTGCTGTTCTCAGCCCTGTGCCCTGGCAACTGTGATACCGGTTTGTATGTGTGTGTGTGTTTGTGTGTGCCATTCACAGCATGTGCCCTGGCGACTGTGCAAGCAGTTTGTGTGTATGTGTCTGTGTGTGTATGTGTCTGTGTGTGCATCTGTCTGTGTGTGTATATGCTGTTCTCAGCCCTGTGCCCTGGCGACTGAGAAACCGGTTTGTGTGTGTGTGTGTGTGTGTGTGTGTGTGTGTGCCAGTCTCAGCCCTGTGCCTTGGTGACTGTGCAAGTGGTTTGTGTGTGTGTGTGTGAGTGTATATGTGTGTGTGCGGTTTGTCCTGTTTTCAGCCCTGTGCCGTAGTGACTGTGTAACTAGTGTGTGTGTGTGTGTGTGTGTGTGTGCTCTTCTCATCCCTGTGCCCTGTTGACTGTGGAACCGGTTTGTCTGTGTATGTGAGTGGGTGCCGTTCTCAGCCCTGTGCCTTGGCAACTGTGCAAGAGGTTTGTTTTTGTCGAGTGTAAGTTTGAATTCTCAGCCCTGTGCCCTGGAGACTGTTCAACCGGTATGTGTGTGTGTGTGTGTGTGTGTGTTAGAGCTGTTCTTAGCCCTGTGCCTTGGCTAGAGCGCAACCGGTTTATGTGTTTGTGTATGTGTGTGTGTGAATCTCTGTGTGTGCTGTTCTCAATCCTGTGCCCTGGAAACAGTGCAACAGTTTTGTGCGTGTGTGTGTGTGTGTGTATGTGTGCCATTCTGAGCCCTGTTTCCTGTCGACTGTGAAACCGGTTAGTGTTTATGTGTGTGTATGTGTGTGTGTGTGTTTCATTCTCAGACCTGTGTCCTGGCAACTGTGCAACCCGTTTGTGTGTCCCTGTGTGTGTTTGTGTGCTGTTCTCAGTCCTGTGCCCTGGCGACTGTGCAACTAATTTGTGTGTGTGCGTGTGTGTGTCTGTGTTGTTCTCAGGCTTGTCCTCTGGCGACTGTGAAACCGGTTTATGTCTCTGTGTGTGTATGTGTTCTGTTCTCAGCCATGAACCCTGGTGACCGTGCAATCGGTTTGTGTGTGTGTGTTAGAGCTGATCTGAACCCTGTGACTTGGAGAGTGCACAACCAGTTTATGTATTTGTGTATGTGTGTGTGTGAATCTGTGTGTGTGCTGTTCTCAATCCTGTGCCCTGGAAACAGTGCAACAGTTTTGTGTGTGTGTGTGTGTATGTGTGTGCTGTTCTGAGCCCTGTTTCCTGTCGACTCTGAAACCGGTTTGTGTTTATGTGTGTGTGTGTGTGTGTGTGTGTGTGCCGTTTTTAGCCCTGTGCCCTGGCAACAATGCAACTAGTTTTTTCATGTGTGTGTGTGTGTGTGTGTGTGTGTGTGTGCGCGCCGTTCTCATTACTGTGCCCTGGAGCCTGTGCAAGCCGTTTTTTTGTGTAGGTGTGTGTTTGTGTGTGTGTGTGTGTGTATGTGTGTTCTGTTCTCAGCCCTGTACCCTGGAGACTGTGCAATCAGTTTGCATGTGTGTGTGTGTGTGTGTGTGTGTGTGTGTGTTAGAGCTGTTCTGAACCCTGTCCCCTGGTGACTGTGCAACCAGTTTGTGTGAATGTTTCTGTGTGTGTGTGTGTGTGTGTGTGTGTCCTTTTCTCAGCCCTTTGTCCTGGCAACTGTGCAACCTGTTTGTGTGTGTATCTGTGTGTATGTGTCCTGTTCTAAGACCTGTAACCTGGTGACTGTGCAACAGGTTTGTGTGTATGTGTGTGTGTGTGTGCCATTTTCAGCCCCGTGCCCTGGCGACTATGAAACCAGTTTGTGTATGTGTGTGTCTGTGTCTGTGCTATTTTCAGCACTGTGCCCTGGAAACTGTACAACCGGTTTGGGTGTTGTGTGTGTGTTTGTTCTGTTCACTGTCCTGTGCCCAGGCGACTGTTCAACAGGTTTGTGTGTGTGTGTGTGTGCTGTTCTCAGTCCTATGCCTGGCGTCTGTGCAAAGGTTTCTGTGTGTGTGTGTGTGTGTTCGAGCTGTTCTGAGCCCTGAGCCTTGGTGAGTGCGCAACCGGTTTATGTGTTTGTGTATGTGTGTGTCTGAGTGTGTATGTGTGCCATTCTCAACCCTGTGCTAGCGACTGTGAAACCGGGTATTCGTGTGTGTGTGTGTGCCATTCTCAGACTTATCCCTGGTGACTGTGTAAGCGGTTTGGGTGTATATGTGTGTGTGTGTGTACGTGCTGTTCTAAGCCCTGCACCCTGGCGACTGTGCAACCGGTTTGTGTGTGTGTGTGTGTGTGTGTGTGTGCCTTTCTAAGCCCTGTACGCTGGCGAATGTGTACAGGTTTGTGTGTGTGTGTGTGGGGGGGAGTGCTGATCTCAGCCCTGTGGTCTGGCAACTGTGAAACTGGCTTGAGTGTGTGTGGGTGTGTGTGTGTGCTGTTATCAGCCCTGTGCCCTGGCGACTCTGATACTGGTTTGTGTTCATGTGTGTGTGTGTGTGTGTTGCTGTTCTCAGCCCTGTGCCCTGGCGATTGTGCAACCAGTATCTGTATGCCTGTGTGTGTGTGTGTGTGCTGTTCTCAACCCTTTGCCCTGGCGATTGTTCAACCAGTTTGTGTATATGTGTGTGTAGGTGTGTGTGCCATCCTGAGCTTTATGCCCTGGCAACTGGGGAACCGGTGAGTGTGTGTGTCTGTGTGTGTGCTGATTTCAGCCATGTGCCCTTCCGACTGTGCAACTGGTTTGTGTGTGTGTGTGTGTGCACACGATTCTCATCTCTGTGTCCTGGCAACTGTGTAACCGTTTGTGTGTGTGAGTGTGTGTAAGTGTGTGCTCTTTTCAGCCCTGTTTCCTAGAGACTGTGCAACCATTTGGTGTGTGTGTGTGTGTGTGTGTGTGTGTGTGCTGTTCTCCGTCCTGTGCCCTGGCTACAAAGAATCTGGTTTGTGGTGTGTGTGTGTGTGTGTGTTTGAGCTGTTCTGAGCCCTGTGCCTTGGCTACTGTGCAACAGGTTTATGTGTATTTGTGTGTGTTTGTGTGCGTGTGTGCCTATCTCAGCCCTGTGCCCTGGCGACTGTGCAATGGTTTGTTCGTGTGTGTGTGTGTGTGTGTGTATTTGTGTGTGCCATTCACCGCCCCTGTTCCCTGACGACTGTGCAAGCAGTTTGTTTGTGTATGTGTGTGTGTGTGTGTGTGTGTGTGTGTGTGTGTGTGTGCTGTTCTCAGCCCTGTGCCTTGGCAACTGTGAAACCGGTTTGTGTGTGTGTGTGTGTATGTGTCTGTGTGTGCATCTGTCTGTGTGTGTATATGCTGTTTTCAGCCCTG